>NC_087213.1:74988490-75025990 GCF_015104395.2 Macrobrachium nipponense | reverse complement strand
TTGGAAGTTGTTCTGTCGGCCTTTCACCTCCTATTCCTAGCACTCATTCCCTGCTTCACCTTTTTTCTCCTATTCCCATTCCAAACATCCCTGTCTTCATCTGACACTTGTTTGAGCATTAATAATTGTGAAATTGTTTTAGACAAGTGATATTCAATTATGCAACTAACCCACTATGTGTACGTAAAATAGAGTAAAAATAGAATTCGAGTAATTCACATGCTTTTGCATTAGCTTATTTTGATTCGTCATTGGACTTATCTATCAGCACTGACTGCTTTGCAGATCAGTGTAGCCAGCCCCATTGTGTGCCACTCAATGTATTCTGCCAGTGTCAATCTTGAGTTGAAGCCCAGGATACCAGCGAGAGCAAAGGCTCTCTTACAGTGCTCCACTGCGGAGTGTTACTCAGTGTTGTTAGTCTTAAGTTTTAGATCCTCATTTTTAGTTCTCTTGCTTGCAACTAGGTGACATATTTGTTGTTGCTATTTGTGCATAGTAGAGTCAGCCTGAGAGTGCCATGGAGCCGACTAGCGGTCCGGTATCACAACTTCTGATTACCTTTATAGAACAGAAATAATAATTTATTTGTGGACAAACTTACATTTACACTCAATTCTTGAAGAAAGCTAGCTGGGGTTTCTATAATAGGTTCTCTTTACATTCTATGTGCATAGCCATACGTGCCCCTTAGTCAGCTTCGGCGTTTTTGCACAGGGTGTAGATTTTTTAGTAGTCAAAATTTTGATTGCTCAGATTTTTTCCTGTAAAACCCGGTACGCAGACTATGACAATATATAAATGTGTCTGTTTGTGAGACCATGGCAGGAATAATATTTGTGAAGCTGCAATTTAAAGAAGGACGACGTATTTTCAAAGCAATTTCATTGTTTAGACGAATTATTCGTTTATTGACTTCGTTTAAAGAAACAAAATAGATGAAGTAAACTCTATGTAAAATGGTAATAATTGAATTATGTTTATGGTGACAAATAACTTTGATACGTTTAGCTCAACATGACTATAATGTTAAAGTCTGTTTTGGAAACATTGCCCAATTTATAAGCTAAGTTCAAAAATGACAAAAAAGCTAAATATAATTAATCATTGGATAAAAACATCAGGAGCAAAGACATGTAAAGTGTTGATTAACAGGCATGGATACTTAAGATCTTAGCTGCACTGAGCGACAGTGATAAAGTCCTGGCAAACTTTAATCGAGAGTAGTGGAACTTGAGAAATATACCTAAAAATTTGGAAAGGTAAGGTTTTCGTTTTCAGCAATGTGTTATGGTGAAGGCATAGATATAGACCCTAAGTTGGTTCCTAGATTGTCAGCGTAAATTCCAAAACTCTTAATTAATTATTGCCACGCCGGTCCCAAGCCCGGATAAATGGGGAGGGTTGGGTGTGGGCTCGTAACCTGCATCACAAAAAGATACCCTACGAGAGAAACTGATAAAGTTGGGGTTGCGAACATTGGGAGATGTGAGCTTCACTATGGTTCTGAGGATACTAATGAGGCCTGAGCCAGGGTGGTCATGGATCTTGGTCCCTTACTTCAAACTGGCTCATATGATGCTTTCCTCCCAAACCCCCAAGACATTGGTGGGAGGAGGTTGGTGGAAGATGGCCACAGAGGTGCCTCACCAGACGGGAGTCTGCCACCATTCAATACAAAAGAAAGTTGTCGAGTTGGATGTCTAAATGCGAGAACAATGTGTATGACAGGAAGATCAAGTTTAGTGGCACAGGAAATCAAGAGATACAACTTGGAAATTGCTGGATTGAGTGAAACTAGGTGGCTTGGGTGTGGAAAAGTAAGAATAGTAGATGTGTTGTTCATCTATTCTGGTAAAGACCAGGGAGAACATAAGAGAGGTGTAGCAATTGCTTTGAGTAAGAAAGCTGAAAAAATGTTGGAGCATTATGAATGTATTGATGAGAGAATAGTCACTTGCAGGGTGTGAGGTAAATATACAAACATCACCATTATACAGGTGTATGCCCCTACTGAAGAGAGTGGAGAAGAAGAGAAGGACGAATTTTATGAAAAGCTAACTGGAGTTATACAGATGGTTAGAAGACATGATATGTTGTTGCTGATGGGGGAATTTAACACTAAAGTAGGAAGAGAGTGTGATGGCTTTCAGGGAACAATTGGAAAATTTGGAATTGGAGTTAGAAATGATAATGGGAGAAGACTCTTAGAGCTATGTGGTGCATCTGGGTTATCTATAACAAACACATGTTTCAACCATAAATTAGAGCACAAGACTACATGGATGTCGCCAAATGGATTGGTGCAAAATTTGATAGATTATGTTATTGTAAATCAGAAATGGAAAAAGTCTATATCAGACACCAGAACTTTTAGGGGCTGCCGTGTTCCTTCTGACCACAAACTCGTAATCTCCATGATTGAAATAAAGTTAAAGGCCAATCAAGAAAAAAGGAGAACTTTAAAGTTTGATGTAAATTAGTTCAGAAATGAAAGAGTTAAACAACAGTATGAGGTGAAGATAGGAGGCAAATTTGCGGCTTTAATTGGTATGGAAAATATGGATATGGATTCAGAGGAGTCCTGGGCAATATTAAGTTCAGATACTAAGTAAGTAGCAACAGAGGTGTTAGTTTATAAGAGAAGTAACAGCAAACCTTGGTTCAGTGATGAAGCAAAAGTTTTAAGTGAAGAGCAACAAAGGTTGAGAGTTCAAATGGACGATGAACAGGACCTAGAGAAGAAACAACAACTAAAAAGACGAAGAAATAGAAAGCTGAGAGAACTAAGTGATAGGATGAAGCATGATCAAAACATGTTTTGGAAAGATAGAGCTACCGAAGTTGAATTAGTTATGGAAATTGGCGAGAGCAGGGCTATGTTTGCAGCTATGAGATTCTTGAGGAACGCAAGCCAGAAAAAGTCAGGAGGGAGTGATGGCATGTTGGATGAAGATGGGAACTTGGTCACAGACGAAATGGAGAAAAGGAATCTGTTTGCAAGGTATTTTGAAAGACCCCTAAATGTTGAGACTACCGGTAAGGATGAGTGCATTAAAACGAGGCACTGGAGGTACAAGGACAAGATATTAGTGCAGAAGAGGTGAAAGATGCCTTAAAATCTGTAAAAAAATGGAAAAACTGCTGGTGTGTGCGGGATAACTGGAGAGATGCTAAAAGCAGGAGGACAAAGGATGATAGAGGCATTAAGAGTTGTTTTTAGCATAGTTTGGAAAACAGAGGTGGTACCAAGTGATTGGAAAAAGGCAATTATGATACCAATATATAAAAATAAGGGAAGCAAAAGGGAGTGTGGTAACTATCGGGGCATAAGTTTACTGTCAGTCCCAGGGAAGATATTAATGAGAGTAATACTTAACAGAATAAGACCTATAGTAGAAGAGAAACTTAGAGAACCACAGTGTGGTTTTAGAAGTGGAAGGTCAACAGTGGATCAAATTTTCACCTTAAGACAGATAATTGAGAAGAGATGGGAGTATGCAAAGCCAATATTCTGTGCTTTTATAGACTTGGAGAAAGCGTATGATTCAGTATAGAGAGATGGAATGTGGAGAGTAGCAGAACACTATGGTATGCCACTGAAAGTGATAAGGGTACTAAAGAACTGGTACCAAGGTGTGTGCAGCTGTGTACAGCTGGATGGACAGCAAAGTGACTGGTTCCCAGTTGGGAGTGGGCTAAGACAGGGATGTGTTATGTCACCCACTTTGTTTAATGTATATATTGACCATATAATGAGAAGAGTGATGGAGAATGAAAACAGAGGGGCTAGTATTGGTGGAGAAGTTTTTATGGATTTGGACTTTGCTGATGATGTTGCATTGGTTGCTGATACGTGGCTGGTGCTGGTAGGTATGGTAATGAGGATGGAGACAGAGGCACCGAATTTTGGCTTGAACATCAGCACAAAGAAGAGCGAGATCATAGTTGTGAGTAATGATGACAATTAGGTGCACATGGAGGATATGACGATCAGAGGACAGGAACTCAAGCAAGTTGAGAAGTTTGTATACTTGGGAAGTGTGGTAACAGCAGACGGGAGGCAAATTGAAGATATGCAAAGAAGAAAACTAGGAGCAGCAAGAGCTTTTGAGGTTCTGAGAAAAAACGTTTGGTCAAGGCATGAAATCAGTTTGAAAACTCAGATGAGAATATTCAATGCAGTAGTACTACCAGTCCTGATGTACTGTTCGTCCACCTGGGCACTGACCAAAACAGAGGAGAGAAGGTTGGATGCTTTTGAGATGAAGCTGCTGAGAAGGATACTTGGCATTAAATGGGATGATTATGTTAAAAATGAAGACATCAGGATGAGATTGAGGCAAAGGCCAGTCAGTATCAGGCTGAAGAGGGGAACGCTGAAATGGCTTGGACATGTTGAGAGGATGGATGGGAATAGAGACCCCAGGAGAGCAGTGAGAGCAGTACAAATAGGAAGAAGACCGCTGGGTAGACCAAGAACGAGGTGGATAGACATAATTGTCAGGGATCTTGAGGATGAAATCCATAACCTAGAGGAAGCAAGGGAAAGGGCTCGGGATAGAGACAGATGGAGAGGAACTGTATCAGCCTTATGTCACTGGCCAGTGGCGGGAAGATAAAGTAAGTAAGTTCTTTTAGAAATTCCATTGAATGTATTCAAATGTTCTCGAACTTCCAAAGTGGAAACAACCGAACATAATTTTTGAAAACAAAGTGAGTGTTCTTATTTATAACTTGCGTTTAGAAAATCACTCTGAATACAGAACATATTTTATTTAATGTAGATTAATTAAGACTTTTGATAAAGAAGTGAATATATAAGAAACATTAATACTACAATAACGAGATCATTAGAGTGACTGGAGCTGTGGTATATCCTTGGTACAGTCTGAGCAGATTAATGTTTCGAGAAAGAACGCCATAAATAATTAGGGTAAAGAGACATTCAAGTAAATGGTCGCTCAAGAGCACCTTCTATATCGGATTACCTAGTTAGTCTTAAAAGGAAACGATCTTTGTCAAGACTGGCAAGTAGAAAATATTAGCGAGGGCAGTGCAGAAGATCGGCCATATTTTATGTTTTCGAGGATTTACATTGCTAACATTAGTTTGAATTTAGTGCTGCTGAGAACGAACTCTTCAACAGGAGAGCAAATAACAGCTTTATCGTTGTAAGAAAAGAAGAAGGTCGAAATGATTGTTTTCAGACTGTCGGTAAGTTCGTTAGCTAAATTGATAGCGACATCTCTTGTTACAACTGATAAAGGTTGGAAAGTGAAAGATTAGTCATAAAAGTATAATTCTGAAGTGTGAAAAGGAAGGAAGAGAAGAAGACCCAGAATCGATGAGTGAAAGAGTTATTTGAAAATAATCAGAATGAGCGAGAGTATCACGTCCAAGATAGAAGGTAAGGACACTGTGCATTTAGCAGAACTTCAACGCACAACTGATGGATGAGCATGCTAACCAGGTGCACGGAACGGCAACTTTTGTAAAAGCCTTTCGCGCAGATGGTTCATCTCAGATTCTTTATTGCACATATACATTTCGCTGTGACGTATTTGCTGTTTTTTTCTCAGTAGTCCCCCCTGCCCCCATTGTAGAAGCGTTTATATGTTGACAAATATGCACATTACACACACACACACACACATATATGTGTGTGTGTGTGTATGTGTGTGTGTGTGTTTGTGTGTGTGTATGTGTGTGTGTGTGTTTGTGTGTGTGTGTGTATGTGTGTGTGTTTGTGTGTGTGTGTGCAGCGTACACTCATGTAAAGAAAAACAAATTGTCTTCCTAATTTAAATCGGTAACTATACGTTTTAATAAATCTTACACCAACAGTTCATTTTTCGTTTTCTAAAGCAGTCTTTATTTTACCGTTACCTCGGTAGTCAATTATTACATTTGAGATCAAGAACCGCTAATGTGCAAAGAAAATGCATTGTTCGAGAAATCGCCCCGAATATCGCTTTTTCGTAACTAGATTCCCATTTTGCATTCATTTTTATTTTTATGGTTTCGTTTATTTGTTATTCATTGTGCCTCACAGTATGAAGAATTAAAATCTATAAGAATTATGATGACGATGTATTAGAGTACTTTATAAAATAGCTGCTCTTCTCTCTCTCTCTCTCTCTCTCTCTCTCTCTCTCTCTCTCTCTCTCTCTCTCTCTCTCTCTCTCCATTTTCAACACTCAAAATCTGACCCTGTTATCCTAAGTTCTCCGTGACTGCGAAAGAATTTTCTTACGATACTATAAGATTTGTTTTTTCAAGGAAATTTTGCAAGATTAATTATTAACATTAATAACAATGTTAAATAGGTTTTTTTTGCTATATTATAATTGCCCAACTTTCTCTCTCAAATCGATAGTTTGGTATTTTATGTCAGTCTACATAGATGGAAAGATTAAAAGATATCTATAAAACGGTCGTCATTCGTCTTAATTATTCAACATATTAAAATACGATTTTATAGGTTCTCTTGTTTTAAATGAATGAACATTCGTTTCCTGTCCATGTTTCAATAATAAAGGTAAATTTGTTCAAAGATTATTTTAACGAATTCGTTCTAACAGTTATTACTATTCTGTGCAGATCCTTCCAAAGTTCTGAAACTTGATGTTCAAGTTGAGCTGTTCTGTCAGTGATCCACTGAATGATGCATGGAATAATGTTGTTTCCTTTCACCCAAGATAAGTAGAGAGGAAGAGCAAAGTATCGGTATTTTATCACGAGAAAAATGTTTCTCGTGATTACGTTTGCGTTTCATTTTTCTTACAAAGGTATTAGTCTTATTTTTTCGTGAGTTCTAAAAAAAATGCATCTTGCAACCTTTCATTGTTTGGATTTAAGAAATGTTCAAGTTGGATATTTTTAATATTCATGTTCCCTCTTTTAAATGAAATTTTTATTTATTATTCTAGAGTTTTATATTTCCTGTTGAGATACTCCTGAACTAATATACTTCATTTATTTTTATATTATCGTAACATTCAGAACTGTCCTCCATTTAATGTAATGTAAATGGTTGTTACGTCCATCTGTATCAAATTTCTTCTATTCTTTTGTAAACGAACCTTCCCCCGGCCCCACCCTTACTCCACCGTCCCGTTCCAAGTTCCCTCTTCCCATTTACATCTCCCAACTCTGCTACAAATCACGTAGGCTGAATTTGGTACCCTACAAGCGGTCGGGGCATGTTTAAGGATCCCTAATGACCACCAAGATTTATAACATTATCATACATTGTGTCCCTGATGAAGTGGACTCACCCTCTTCCTCTTCGCTTCCCACTCCAGGGCTTACACTCCTCCCCCCAACCCCCATCCCTCTTCTCCCTCCGGTCCCTCCCGTTCACTCGAGCACTTTGTGAGGTAGGGATATTTACGGCCTGACGGACGATCTCCATGACCGATATCGAAACGTCTAAAGCGTTTAGCGTTTATTCATCTCTCTCTCTCTCTCTCTCTCTCTCTCTCTCTCTCTCTCTCTCTCTCTCAGTTTTACTTAAATATAATGATGTATGCTGAATAACCTTGATCGTTTTCACAGCTTCTTCCTTCTTTATGTAAAATGCAACTTTTCAAAGATGGTAGTAGGTTTTTTTTACCATTTTAATGGGAATAAAGTATGCAATACAATGATTTAGCACCCAGGAACATTTATTAAGTAGACTGGTACTACTCAGCTCTTGTTTAATTCAGTACTGAATAAGATAACTAGGCAAAAGTTGTAGAACGTATTGAGTTAGTAACTAAATAAAATTAATTGCTTTAATATAAAGCAATTAATTTTGCTTGGTACCAACTCAATACATTCTACAACTTTTGCCTCTATCTATCTATCTATCTATATATATATATATATATATATATATATATATATATATATATATATATATATATATATATATATATATATATATATATATATATACTATATACTTGTTGTGTATGAGAGAGAGAGAGAGAGAGAGAGAAAGAAGGAAGGAGTTGTCAATGTTTCACAATTGACGTCGCCTTAATTGAAGAAACGAATAGAAAAATGAGAGCTATTCCGCACAGTATTTGAGTTTTGTAATTATAAAACATATTAAAATCACATTATCGTAATCAAAAGAACATTAGTGAGTCTTAAACAATATTTAAAAATCAGCAGGTTATGAAGTTTTGCATCCATAAATGATTAAAATTATCTATGAATTTGAAAATTATTCAAATTCTTATAGATTTATGGATTATACTCGTATGAAAGCACAGTATCACCCTAAGATTATATAACTAAAGTCCTCAGTAGTGGTCATAAACTTCTTTTACTGATGAAGTTAAATTTTGATTCTTCAGAGCAACAGATTTATTTCGTTTTGGAAAATATTGTCATACGAAAGGTCCGCATTTTTTTGTGTGGTTATCATGATTTTAGTTATTACTTTGCATTTAACCTCTCTCTCTCTCTCTCTCTCTCTCTCTCTCTCTCTCTCTCTCTCTCTCTTTATGCTTATACGCATGTGTGACACCTGGAGCTCGGAGTGGTGTAACCGTGAGCCATCCATCATCATTAGGAATGCCCTTAGAGACAAGAAATATTAGATTACTTCTTTGGAAGGAAAAGCCGAAGGGATCTTATACAGGGCTTCACCCAGGCAGGAGCTGCCTCTGGTGATTGATCAACAAGCACAGTGATCCCCACGATTAGCCAAGGATCTTCTCCATTGCAGTCTTCCAGTATCCTACTGGGCAGGCTGCTCATATCTTTGGCCCTACGATGACAGAACGAGGCGCCCGATGCTAGAGATCTGGTAAACCTCTTCTTCGTCCTGTTTCTGTGTGTTACAAAACTGAGGATCCCTGCTCACGACGCTTTACTGATATCTTCGTGTTTAGTGGATGGATATTGCTTATAAGGTTACTGGCAGGACATTATAAAGAAATGTTGTCATTGGTTTCGTTCACCGTGCTGAAAGGTTTTGATGGAAAGGCTTATTATTTTACGTGTACAACTTACATTTGATACAAAGGCTTGTGGTTATATCAAGACCCACTAGTCTTGGTGGGTCCTGGGTTATATGAATTCGCTAAATCGTAGCGGTTTTAAAAACAAGTATAAAAAAAGAAATGTGAACGGGAAAGAAATAAAGAAAGAAAGAGAATCTCGCCAAACCTGAAGGCCTCACACAATGAAAAAGTAGTAGTAGTCGCCGATTCAGATAATCCGGGATTGCTAATATCCACAGTAGGTCTGAGGTGCGGTGGTCTAACTGGTGAATGGTGAGCGATAAGTGGGGACAGATTGTCAGCTTAAAATCAGCGGATCAGTGACCAGATGAGTTTCTGTTGGAAGCTATTGAGAAAACAACTGTAGTGCAAAGCAAGAGTAGAGAAGAGAAACAAAAGCGGCATCACTATTGTAGTATTTCATCCAGCATGCAAATGGGAGAGGAGTGTACAGAGCAATGGCAAATATGACGAAAATGTATAACTTCGATTTAGTTCATCTCTTTATGTCACAGTAAATACTGTGGCTAAGAGAGACTTATTCAAGTTTGACTGCAGACAGAGATGATAGTGCATAAATAGAGGAGGAAATAGACTGAAAGTCATTTATAGAGACGAACAAGAATAGGAAGTGGAGAAGACTTGAGGAACAACACTAAAGCTTAAACTAAGTGCAGCTACAAGCAGAATTAAACATTAGAGATAGTAGTAAGGCAGAAAACAAAAGATTCTTCAAAACCCTTCAGCAAATTAACGTTATTGAAAATTGATGTAGTAAAACCATACCGGTAATAATTTGGAAAAGTAGGATTTATGAGAGACGGACACTGGAGTTCATGTAAAGACCCTGTAATTATGATGGCTTTCTCTCTCGCCATATTTTTTTTTTTTTTCATCCAAACGCCGTTTCTATTTACGATCGCATGCATTTTTTTTAAGTCTTTGATGTTTGAATGTATTATGCTTTTGTCTGTATGAATAAAGATATGTAAGAGCGCGCACTTATCAATTGCCCTGACTATATCACAGCATCGGGAGAGCTGGAAGCAAAGCGTTCGCCCAAATGCATCCCTTGGGCGTTTTGGGGGATCAGGAAGCCACCAGGTGACTGGTCGAAAGCACCCTGTCGCGACTGGCTTCCATCGGAAAGATGAAAGAACTCGCTTGAATAACTTCGTTGCGAACGGAAAGTCTCACTTGACGTTCCAACAATGAATAATTGTCAGGCCGTCCGCTGGCTTCTCGTTGACGTCTGAGGTCGTCGCAGGAATTTCACGGAACTGGATCATCAGTTATCACGGGAGCACCTCCGGCTAATTGATTAACTTAATTTCATGACTTGTCGATATTATAATTGCCAGGTCATCAATTATCGGATCTAGCGGGACTTGCACAAGAATTATCCAATAATATGTTACAAAAAGCGAAATTGATAGGCAGTTATCTTAAGGAGACAAAGGTGATTAGGAAGAGTTGGCACAGAGATTCATAATGATGATAATAATTATTGGGATGACGGGCATTTTTCATCATTGTTATTATTGCTAGATACATTCTTTTTCTTTATAAATCGTACATTAACCTGAACTTTCCCCTATGGCAACGTAGTTGTCTTTGATAATATAATTATAGTGGAAACAATATTGTATCTTTTCTCCTTCCATGAAATTATTGGTGAGACTCGTAAAGAAAAGATTGAGTAATTACACCATCCGTGCATGCGCTCATAACCTTGTCTGCGCTGATGATATTAATTTAAGGTTGCTTTCTCTCTTATGTATATAGATACATACATACATACATGTATATATATATATTATATATATATATATATATATATATATATATATATATATATATATATATATATATATGTGTGTATTCAAGAGGCGGGGGTTTCTCAAATCCCAGACAGGGGAAGCACACCAACAGGTCAAGAAACTCATGTTTATTAGGTTGCAACGTTTCGAAACCACCCAGCAGGCCTCATTTTCAAGCTACAGAGTAATAATACCTAATTAGTACAATGAAATTAAATGAAAAATATTAAAATACACAACATAAGGTACAATAAAACAAACACACTTAGAAATAAAATAAGGACCAACCGTAAAATGTGGAGGCAGATGAAGGACTGACCAAAAACGTCAATAGTTCACGAGAGCTAAAGAGGTGCAGACGTGGCATGGGGGTTCAGTGAGGCGACCTGTTTTTCTAAATAAACAATGATTGTATACGTACATATATATGTATGAATACATGTATACATTATTTGCCACTGGCAAACAATGAATTGAAATCCACAATCTAAGCTGTGCTCTCTCTCTCTGTTTGTCTGTCGTCTGTCTGTCTGTCTGTCTCTTCACACACAACATAGTTGCGTGTGTGCGTGTTTGGAGAGACAGACAGACAGACAAACAGAGAGAGAGAGAAAGAGCGCAGCTTAGATTTTGGATTTCAATTCATTGTTTGCCGTTGGCTTGTTGGGTGGAGCGATTCCTCTCTCGTCTCCTTTTCTTTTATTCATCTCGGGCTCCTTGACTTGTTAGCGCCGGTGACGTCGGCGGGATTATGCCCCAAATGACATGTTTGTGAGGAGACTTTATCGTATTAACACTGGGGTCGTCGAAGGGACGGGGGGAGGGGGATGCGTTGAAGTTAGTGCTAGAGAGGTACAGAACGTTCCACAGTCGTATTACAATATTGAATTGACGAAGTGAAAATAGAATCAAGAAATTAGCTAAGACGAAATATTCCAGTCATAATATTTGCATTCTTTTTTTTCTGCTTTTTGTATCTTTTTTTTTTTCTTTCTGCTTGAATGATCAAATGGAAAGAATCGAAGGTAAAAAAACAAGCAAAGATAGGCTTTCTCTCTTTCTTTCCTAGGTGTCCTTTCTCATGGACTCTCATTGTTTTCTGTTTGTTTATATGAGATGATTTGTGGCTTTTTCAAGGCCCTCAGGCTATATTAGCTTTGATTTTCATTCACTAGAGAAGCCTTCTTGTCAGACTTTTGTTGTGATAGCTGATGTGGATTCGGGTAGAAATTTCAAATAATCTGTGAATGGTTAAGACAGAATTTTGGGTTTTTATTATTCCTTCCCAAAATGAGATATTTGTTTCTGACATTTTCCAATATTTTTTTCCTTTATGAACTTTGTTTTTCCTGATCAGTCGTAGACACTTGTACGACGCTGGTACATAGTACATGACACTGGGTACAAATGAAGGACTCTTTTTTCATGAAAAGTATTTCATGGAGGATATCTACAATCTCTGCGTGAACCTAGAATATCCCGAATGAAATTGTAATGCATTCCCGTCATCTTCATTATCCTGTATATGGTACCCGGCGTTGGGCGATAATGACGATAAAACGTTTTCTGCTATTTTCATGCATTTTTTAAAAAGTAATCTTTGGGTTTACAAGCTTTCCGATCTTATGATCATTGTAGACTCATTAATGTTTTCTTAGAGAGTTCTTAAACAATTAACTTAGTATCAAATATTGGTCTTTGAGGATTCCAGGGTTCAGATAAATGCCTCCAATTGGAAGAGACTTTTTTGATAAAGAACGATGATTCTTCTGTAATAGGTATGTATGCAATGTTTTTCAGTTTTTCATTTGCTACATTTTGCGTTCAAGATGTTACGTTAGCCCTATTAAGAAGTGATCATGGATATTTCGTTATGTGTACTGGATTGAGGTGTATTTTAATTTTATGTCATTCATATGAATCTTTTTAATTGGTTGTAAGAGACTTGAGGACTATCTTCAACAGTGCGGTAAGAGTAAATAAGGGGTTTTTTCGCTTATGTTATTCGTTATATGAAAACTTGCGCATCGTATTTTTATCAATGTTTCCTTGATCCTCCGCAAAAATGGGTAAAATATTTAATTTTTCAGTTTCAGAAAGAATTAACTGAAATTCGTGTATCATGAATGATTTCAAAATATTTCTTTCTACCAAATGAAAGTAATTTTTTTTAAGTTACGTTTAAGTTATGTTCTTGAGTTCTTAATCAAAAGTTTAGTCGCTGAAACTTACGTTCTTTTTATGCCAAGAAATTTCCACAAACTTATTAAGATTCTATTTTTTCGATAATGTCCAAATTAATTATTCTTAACTTTTAAAATCTAATACCAATCTATTAGAATTGGATTCTATCGGCGATAGAGAGATAGATAAGCATATAGATAGATAGAAATCGAAAGGTGTGTCTATCTACCTCATTAAGAGCCTCCCGTTGAGAGAGAGAGAGAGGGAGAGAGAAAGAGAGAGGGAGAGAGAAAGAGAGAGAGAGAGAAAGAGTCGGTGGGTGGATGGGGTGGGGTGGGGGAGAAGCTGCCGAATCGCAGCTGTTGGTTCGTGAGGCGTCCATACGCCCTTCTCTAATTGGAGGAGTTGCCCGAGTTAATAGCCCTTAAAACTAGATTATCAACTAATTGCGTGGTGCTGGACAATCTGCCATCATTAAAATCATTGCAAGAGTGCCTTACCACCACCCTCTCCTACCTCTTTGATCTCGATGGGAAAGTCCAGAGTTTCCAACTAATGTTTTTCTGTCTTGTTTTTCCCCCCTCCCGCTTTTCAGACCAGTTGGTTGATGAAGAGGTCGCTCGTATTGTTATGGATTTTTTTTCTTCTTCTTCTTACTTTACCTTGTTAACTATTATTAATTTCTTACATTATTGCTAGTAAGTTTTGCGAGAGTGTTCCTTGTTCCTTTTACTGTGTTTTGAGATGTAAAGGTGCGCAGTTGTATATTTTCAGTCAGGCGAAGGCTCCAGTAAAAAGAGCGCATTGGTCACAACCATAATTTGTTAACTGCTGAATCAAAAGTGAACACCCAGTGCAATCAAATTCCTACAGCATTACCTATTTCCTAGTTTCACAGACACGCACACATATATAAATACATTATATATATATATATATATATATATATATATATATATATATATATATATACATATATATACTATAAATAATTGAGTTCAGTTTCACCCGTTTAATTCTTTTACTTGGCAAATTCACATAGCTTATTGGGTGAGGTAGTTTAGTGAATTGTAACCATACTTATGTACTTATCTTCATGTTCATAGCAGTGTAATTTGATAGGTTAAATTGTAATTGATTTATATACAAAATAGTGTATTTGTGTAAACTTTTTATCAGTGATTTTTACGCATCAGGAAATACACATAGATATCGGAAATGTCTCAAGAAAACTTGACTCCCTTGAGATTTTGATGGTATGATAATTTTGAGCAGCCTCCTTACAAGCCTTTTCAATTGAGCACTGGTTTGACTCCCATAACAGACTGAAGTATTTCGTATTAAATATTCAAACTTTTCAAATTTATCCTTCTCGCGTGAGTTTAAAAAAGTATTTGGTACTCTCAACGTCAAGTCTTGTAAAAGAAGAAGGGCGAATTTTTGTGCTGAAGTTATAGAATTATAGATTCAAATACAAGCGCACACACACATATGTATGTATGTAAGTATATACATACACTATATATATATATATTATAATTATATATTAAATTGTAGTTGTATGTATGTATATATATATATATATATATATATATATATATAACATCATACTATACATACATACATACGATATATTATATATATATATGTATATATATATATATATATATGTATGTATATATATATATATATATATAGATATATATATATATATATATAATGTATATATATATATATATATATATATATATATATATATATTTATATATATATGTATATATATATATATATATATATATATCTATAATATATATTATATATATATATATTATATATATCTATATATATATATATCTATGTATATTTATATATATATATATAATATATATATAGATATATATATATATATATCTATATATTATATATATATATGTATATAAATACATATATATCATATAATGTACCGAAGGGGGAAATTTTTTTAATTTGATAATAAATTTCGTCCCCCGCATGGGATCGAACCACCGTCCAAGTGGACGGGGGACGAAAATCAGGACGGTCAGCTGACGCTATCCAATCACTGACCCGTCCTGATTTTTCGTCCCCGTCCACTTGGGACGGTGGTTCGATCCCATGGGGGGCGGGACGAAATTTGTTAATCAAATTATAAAAAGAAAAATTCCCCCTTCGGTATCATATCATGAAAATATATCCATTTGGGAGGTAAAGTGAATTTACTAGATATTTAAAGGGACATTTGTTGTAGCTTTGAAATTGAACTATACTAATATTATATTATAATATATATTGGTGGTAGTCTCGTTGCAGCGAACAATAAGTACTATATGCAGTCACATTACTTCGTGTTGGATAGAATGATGGTTGTGTAGACACGTGTTTGAGTTTTCATATACACTGTAATAGCGAAAGATGGCTGAGACAACCACGTTCTAAGAAATATTATTTGATTTTCAAATAAACATCTGACTCTTGAGCTCAAGATTACATCAGGGATGGTGATAACCGCGTGATTTATTCGTTTGAAGTTGAAATCTGTATCAAGGTTCAGGTCTAGTCATGGATGTTCGTGGACTCCCTGAAAACCATGTCAAGGAAAGGCTCAAGGGTTGCGAAACATCATTAAGATATATCTCATGATTTTTTATCATCATGTAAAAACTTATTAAAAGAGGAGTTTATATCGTAAAGATTATTTTAATGTCTATAATGATCATCTTTTGTGACCTGCCATTTTTAGATGTCTTGAGCGCTGTTCCTAACTCTAGATGCAGTTCTAAAACCTAAAATTCTTATACCAGTATAACTTTCTTATTTTTTTAAAGCTAGGTAAAGGTTTCATTAATCTGATATGTATTTTGTTTGATTCAGAAGTTCAAAGTAGCACAAAACCATAGTCATTAGGCTCCCTTTCAGGAACATACCTGAGCAGATGCAATGGATGAGCCACCCATTCCTTATAAACAATGACGAGTGTTGTTTACCGGCGCATTTGCTTCGATTGTGTGAGTCGAGGTGGGAGGGAAAGTTGTTTGAGACCCTTGAAATCCGAGGTTATGCGGACATCCATTTCTCTGGTTATTGTTGTGAAAGATGTTCACGGGTAGTTATGGGCATTTCCCTTGGCTAACTGTTTTTTGGGGGCTGGTGGCTGGGCTATTTATGGACATTTCGGGTTTTTTTTTTTCTGAGCTAGACGTGGATAGCGGGTTGCACATCCAACTGGGCCACTGTAAAAGAACAAAAATCATTCTAAAGATTCCTTTGTATGTTGCTACTCTGGTTTGTCATTTTCCTTTCAAATATTCGAATGTTTTTGCAGGTGAAATATTCCACACGTTTTGTTTTCTTTCTTTTTTCAAGATGTTGGTATTCGCTATTGGCGAAACGTGCCCCACATAAAGACCTCTCACATTTTGTTAACATTGGTGACCGTGATTCTTTGCAATGTCAGTTTTATATTTTCTGAGAAAACCGAAGTGGTCACGAAATCTGTACATTTCGTGCACGATTTTTTCTTTAAAAGAGTAAAGGTGTCAACGGGTTTGTCTGTGTCCGTGATACCAGAACTGCTTTTGACAACCACATATCCGGAAAGGCTAGATCATTCAGAAAAGTAATGTTGCGTTGTTATAAAAAAAAAATATATATATACGTGAGTGTTATTTTCTTATTGCTACTTTCAGTCTTCGACGCTTTGCATGGTTATTTAAGTCAAGATTTGAAATGTGTTAGCTATATTTTTAACAGACAGGTGTGTACTGTATTTGTTTCAATCATCGCATACTTTCGTTGGTATTATATAATGTGGGTCATGACTGAAAAGAGAACCATACACTGTATTATTATTATTTTATTATTATTATTATTATTATTATTATTATTATTATTAAAAAATTCTCATAGTAGCACGAGTCTTCAAATGGAGAAACAAATCCACAGTTATGTAAATGTACATATATTTAGATTTAAAACTGCAAGGATAGCTTTCGGGAATCTGTTCGGTTCCCCTTATCAAAATATATGTACATTTACATAACTGTGGATTTGTTTCTCCATTATTATTATTATTATTATTATTATTATTATTAATTATTATTATTATTATTATTATTATTATTATTATTATTATTATTATTATTATTATTATTATTGGAAACCTTATTTCCAAAATAGTGACGTGAGATCTGAATGCGTATTGTAGAAAAGAAGTGCTAGTCATGGAAATAATTGATTTGTTATATATAAATGAAAAATCAGACGTGGGTAAATGGAATAAAATTATTGAGAGAAACATTACGATAAAAAGTATACAAGTTTCTTGGACAAGGGATAGAAGGCGGCTCAGAAACTGCGTGACTTCAGTAGTAACAAGAATCGTTAGGAAGGTGTGCATTTCTGGATAGGTTAGTGAATGTGCTAGCTGCAGTTGACTGGGTGCTTATGGGGATTCCGGTTGGGTTGGTTGGTGGGGGTTTTTTTTAGATTGAGTCGGCCCTATGCCAGTTCACGCTGGCAAGATGCGAAAGTCAGTGTTTGGCCCAAGCATCAGAGATGATTCTGGTTACTCTTAAGAAATGGTTTTGAAATCTTACCATACTTTTATAATTTCATGAACACACAGTACAGTACTAGGAATTTAAAAGAGGATAAGGAATTCCGATGCGTAGATTTTATATACAATCGACTTAAACCAGTTGTGCAAGAGAGGAGGAAATCGATGACGGAAAAGCTATTTTTCAAATTTGTCTGAAAGATAATGGTTGCATTTTTGTCTGTGATCATTATATATTTTTAAAAAGACATCTGTTCATCAAATTCTATTCGTATTTTTAATACGTTCTGTCACCTGTGTCTAGTTTAACTTTACTTCGCTTCGCTTAAAGTTTTTTAAAGCTGACGAAATATCTATATTCGCGTTGTCTTAAATGAAAGCTGTTTCCGAGGCTTTTGTGACCGTAGTAGACCAAATAAATCTTTAGTGCTTTATACGTAACTAGGAATAACTCCAAGAAACAATTGAATTATATAAAATCTGCAAAAAACAATAAGATTAGATATGACGCATGAACTCTGTTCCATTGTTCATTATCGGCTAATACTAGTGTCTTGCTTTTATGCTCAGAATTTTATAAAACCAAAACGCATCTAATTGGATTTAACGATTTCTTATTGGATTACCAAAAGTTGATTTCGTATCATGTGTGAAGTCCAAAAAATCTCTGCCAAACCTATTTTGAATCAAGCAGAATAATACGTTGTGTTTCCCTCCGTCGGGACGGAGCAAAGATTAACGACAGTTCAAGCGTGTTGCAAGCACTCTGAGTAGATGGCTGGACTTAACGAGCTCTCAACGTGATTGAATTAAGTTCGGTGGAATTAGCCAATAAACGCTCTTGGTTGCGCACCAAATGACCGTTTCACCTACGATTGCCTTTCCCCGTTTTTAATTTATACTCCCTCTATCATTTATTGGTTCTGCAACGTTGCCGTTGCACGACATTACAATACCATTTGCATAATTCCATTAACCTTAAAGCTGTGTAAAATCGGCATAAAAGTATGGCTAGCCCAACACGTCTTTTAATTAAACACAACTACAGGCGCACGTTAAGCCCATTTCCTGACCAAGCAAATGATTGTAATGTGACTTTAATTGTTCGGGGCTCTCATAAGGGCATTCATCACAGCGTGTAGGTTGGGGCAGGGGCTGCGGCCGCGGCGGCGGTGGTGGTTGTGGTGGAGGAAAGGTCTCCTCCCCCTCCTACCCCTCCTACCCCTCCTACCCCTCCTACCCCTCTCCTCCCATTTACTCAGTGGTGCTGGCGTTCCTGAGAGTACGCGAGCTGGTGCAAGCAACGTAGCAGATAGTAACATTTCATTCTTTGCTTAGAATATAATGTGTTTGAGTGATGGGTAAGGGTTGAGAGAAAAAGAGGAGAGAGAGAGAGAGAGAGAGAGAGAGCATGTCTTGAAAGCAAAAGCAAAACGTCAAGGCAACATGAGTGAGATACCCAACGCTGTCTAACTAATTGATAGATAGATAGACAGGCAGACAGAATTGATAAGCGAATTGATGGGTTCCGCGGTGAGATCTTGTAACTTTTCCTCTGTCTGTTAATTATAGGTCTTGTCTTCCGTGCCACTTTTCATGTTTATATTCAGTGCATTGCTCATGAAGATATTTTCTCTCTTTTGGACTTTTCTAGTTTTTCACATATTTTTCCCCCCACTTCGTATGTTTATGGTTTGACACATTAATTTTGAGTATATTGATGGCTTCGGATAATTCTGAAAACATTTCTTTTCTGTTTTATCTACTAATTTTTTTCAGATGTATGATTAACTCTCCATCACTGGTTTTAGTTTCTAGTCAGGTATCAGTTTCATAATTTTTCTCTTCCTTTTTTTATTAGAATAATAATTAACAGAAAAATTGTCTAGTGACTCTTGATCTGCCGTCTTATTGTTCTTTAATCCCATGTGATGTCATTCTTTTATTTAAGTTTTCATAATAATATGTATATGTATATATAATATATATATATATATATATATATATATATATATCTTCATTGAGTTTTATTGTCAAAAGACTTCAGCATTTATTTTTTCCTTTGTGTAACTTCTCCCATGCCTTGATTTTCATTAGCAACTCGTGCTATATTTTCTTACTTTATATCTATTCAGACATGTAGTCATATCAGGCTTTTCCATCAGTATTTTATGTTCATTACTTGTTTATATAATGGAGGGTTTTTTATCTGGTTTTAATATCAAATGTTGATTGTCAATTATGATAAATGAGATTGCGAAGAGAAATTGCGTAGTTGCTCATCGATAGGATTAGGTCGTCTAGACTTCTTTTATTCATTATCGGATTAGATAAATAGTAGTCACTCCACGTAGGACAGGGTAGTTCATTTTAGTTGTGAAAGTAGAGTGCAGTATCCCCTTATTTTCACACTATGGCTTTTTTCAGTTTAATTTCATGACTAGGAAATGATTGACCTAATTTTCCTTTTTTTCGTTTCATAATTAGGTAAATGTTATATACTTAATATTCTTTTTCACTGCGTCATTAAAGAATAGTTTTTGAAATAATTCCGCTTTTTTTTTATTGCATAATCCAAGAACAGTTGTAGAACATATTCTGTAAGTAAGAAACTTGTATGTGGAAAGAAGATGAATTCAGCAATATTTCTGAAGTAAATTTTGTTATGTATTGAGAGAGAGAGAGAGAGAGAGAGAGAGAGAGAGAGAGAGAGAGAATAGATTTTAAAGATTTTAAAGCATAAAGCGTTAAAGAAGAAAGATCCTAATTTTTTTTGTATAATGAATACTTTGATATTGCGTTCCACATTTCCATTCACACTTGGATTTAATTCAACTTACCCAACTCGTGTGCTTTCTACAAAAGAAACAAAGTAAAAATTGCGACGAAGTTTCTTCGGCCGATTTGAGTTTTCTGTACACCGTATAATGCTACATGAAACTCTCACCCGCGGCCCATGAAACTTTCAACAACAGCCCATTGGTGACCTGTGTTGTTGGCACCTGTAACGATGCAAGACGCACGATCATGGCGAACTTTAACTTTAAATGAAAATAAAAACTACTGAGGCTAGACCGCTGCAATTTGGTATGCTTGATGATTGGAGGGTGGATGATCAACATAGCAATTAGCAGTCCTCTAGCCTTTGTAGCTTTTAAGATCTGAAGGCGGAAGCGGAAGACTAAAACTGATACAAATTAACCTTTGTGTAGGCATCCTTTTAGAATGTCAGCTTTACTCCTCGTTTCTGTGCCGTCCTGCGTTGGTATTGTCAAACAGGAAAAACTGATAAGAAATTAACCGTTTCAAAAGTTATAGCTACATTTTTGGGCAAATCGAAGATTATTACATATTTTAATCATTCGTTAGAGAAGTAAGAATACGCCATTACTTTGTTAAGAATGTATCCTAAATAAAAGGCATAAATATATATATATATATATATATATATATATATATATATATATATATATATATATATATATGTGTGTGTGTTGTGTGTGTGTGTGTGTATATATATATATATATATATATATATATATATATATATATATATATATATTTACATATTTGGGTAGTTTGTTTATTATTTAATGTATATTAAAACAATTATGTCTTAAGAATAACTCAATGGAAAATTTGAAAGTATACAGTAAATCTTTAGTACGTTGTGATATTTCTATATAATTTTTAATGCCAATTATTTTTTTCCCCTCTGACGTATGTGAGAAGGCAAATACTTTTTATTGGGAGTGTACCCAGGCTTCCGTTACCTCGGCAGATACCTAAATCACTTAAAGAAAAGTCATGTTAAGAAAAAATATATCTAATCATGTGGAAGGTAAAGTGGACCATAAATCCGTCAGTGTCTGTATTGGCTCGGGTATGAGACATGTATAAAAATCGTTAAATATCCGATCGTGACCTTTTATCAATTAAGGTAACTTTGACTTAAAGGTTTTCATGCTCTCTCTCTCTCTCTCTCTCTCTCTCTCTCTCTCTCTCTCTCTCTCTCTCTGCGTGTGTGTTTGTATTTGTGTAAACTCAAGTTTGAAAGTAAGTTCGACGATATTGTTAACAACAACATTTCAGAGCATTTGTATTTGTTTTTATGAATAAATGTGTACCAACGTATCCTGTGACACTTATTGCTCCCTGCGTTATAAATCTAGTAAACCAACCAAAAACCTGTCTGTGAAATATATAGTTTATTGCACTTTATCTGTGAATCCCGAATCACCCATCTTAATCTTTGGATTTTTTTTATGAATATTTTACAATATTTTTTACCTGAAATTCTCTTCTGCTAATGAAAGACAGAGATAATCGAAAGTGAAGAAGGGTATATTTTCGCAATATCTGTGTGTGTATATGTGTGTGCTTGGCCTTAGCATTTTATGTCAGGAATAGACAAACAGAATTTGATGAATCTTTCGTGAGATCTATTCATTCGACACAATCTCGAATGATTAACCTTCAGGAGAAATCGCCTTCGAGTTGGAGGCTGATTGCAAGGCCAGCCATCTCAACTTCGACACGATTTTACCCAGTGTAATTCTCCATAGAGGGTGATCAATAATATGTGCATCAGGCAAAGATCATCGTGTTCACTGTTTTTTGAGATATCCTATTTAGTACCCACTCAGATTAAGAGTTTTCGGATGTCTAAGTACTTCATAACTGATTAAGTATTTGATTGGCCAAGATAGAGGGCTCATGATAAAGTCCTGTTCTTCAGCATGATATTGGCTGGAGTGCGTAGGTTTTTTAGTCTTTCTGTCTTTTAAGAAATGTCAATTTCCCCGTTATTTGATTTTTCTTATCACTTTTCACTGAAACATTTTTCATTAAATAATTTTTTTTCTTTAGAAAATAATGTCAATATTATCGACAGGGATGGAATTTCATACCCTCACCTGATATTCTGATTTAAATCATTTATTCTTGAAAATCAAATGATGTACCTGTATACCCTTTACTAGAAGAACTTGTTTCACCTTTCCCCATACATAAAAAAATAATTTAGCAGAATGGTGAAATAAAGAATTAGAAAATTACCTTTTCCCATACTAATGTTCATTAAATGTCAGCAACTGTACATTCGCACTGCTGTTGAGCATCGGTATCATTGAAATTTATATTTTATACCTAATATTGCAAAGTACAATAGCCACAACTACGATCGACATGTACGTCTTACTAAACTGATGCTCTCTCTCCCTCTCGTTAAGTGCAGTACCTGTGATTAACTTGGGCTGTAAAACTAACTTGTTTAACCACGAGAACCTGTGTCCGCTGCCAATAGCTCATAACACGCTTAGATATATTAGGGAAAACAATCATATTATTAGATCCATAAATGCTGGCAAGGGAGAGAGAGAGAAAAAGAGGGGGGGGGGGGGGAAGAGAGAGAGAAGGGGGAAAAGATGAGTGCCCAGGGATGCTGCAAGTTTTCCGAGAGAAGAGGAATCCCTTGCTCGTATAATTCGAGTGTGAAAAGGAGATTTTTATTTTCATTCGGACATTTACAGCGCCATGGAGAATTTTTATGACCCAGGAATGCTGGCTCCATGTTTTTGTCTGTTTATCTTGTTGTTTGTCTGCCCGTCAATTTGGGCTGTTTTGCTTGTTTACTTGTTTACTTCAGTTTCCTACCTTTCCGCCTCATCACTTGCACTATCTTGAGCATGGCAATCGTTGGCAATGCAGATTTCCAAACCTTCTTTGAACCATCCATGCAGTGATCCTGTTATTAAATTTTATTCTTGTAAAGTTAACCAGATCAGTTATGGTGATTACTTTTGTTAAAGAAAGTCATTAAAACATTATCTTAGGTTGCGTTCAATGGTATTTATCGTTGTTGCCGTTGATATTATTCTTTTAGTGGAATAAAAGGTCTTATCGTTATACCTTTTTGATGAGGAATATTTTACTCTTGTTAAAGAATTGCATCTCCCTGACGGTCTGGCAGGTTTCAGTTTTGATACAGGTTCATATTTTTCTTAAAATACTTATGCTGTTTAACATTTTTTACAAGCTCTTGAATG
The DNA here is from genome assembly GCF_015104395.2 of Macrobrachium nipponense. NCBI lineage: Eukaryota > Metazoa > Arthropoda > Malacostraca > Decapoda > Palaemonidae > Macrobrachium > Macrobrachium nipponense. The sequence goes on along the minus strand of NC_087213.1, from coordinate 75,002,364 downwards.
GATATTTATTGAAAAAAAATAACAACTTGGGAAGCCCTTCATGGAGAAATTTCGATAGCGGCCACTTTGTTGTAATCTTCAGTTGTATTGAGGTATTGAGTGACCATTTTTGTGCTGTCTTGTGATTTTTCTCCACTTTTGAGAGAAGGGTATTTGAACGGGGAGCTCACTGCCACTACCTTAAGCTCGGCCATGAATGGAAAATAAAAGTGGCACAAGAACGGAAGAATGTACGTTTGGTTTCTTTACTTTAACAGACTTATTTTGTCCCATGTCTATTAAGTACGTATCTTTTTTTTCAGCGGATTTATCACAAATATTGAGAAATTGACCATACGTTATGATGTGGTAGACCCGAGTAGTATTTATTTTGGAATTCCCAAGAGAATTCTTGATGACTTTCGCTCCATCGTAGACTGGTTCTGAAATGGATAATTTACTGGTGATCTTTAGCCCCCTGTGTTACTCATACTCGGCCGTCCTCCTTTAGAGACGTTTCTGGATCCATGCCACCACACTTGACGTTTGAAGGTTTGTGAATGTGTTTGACACCAGGCCGTTTTAACGGAGCCCCCTACTTAGTCTTGCAAGTGGGGTTCCAGCCTCTTATCACTTTCTCTGCCGTAGTTGGTGAGGAAAAATGTCTCTCTTCTTATTCATTGTTCGTTTCCTGCAGAGTTCTTTTCACCTTTCATTTTCCTCCTTTTCATGAGCAACCTTCTCTCCAGACCTAGCCACTGATATGCGGGCGATCACAGCCTCCATTGTTTCAGTACCTTTATATAATATAGTATTATATATATATATATATATATATATATATATATAATATACATATATATATATATATATATATATAATATATATATATATATATATATATATAATCGTTTTGAACGTTCGCTTTCAATCTCTCATACATGCGTAAGAAATGGAAATGAACCTAAATAGCATCTTTTCATAATATAGAGGATATCTGATAGAATTCAAATATTCTCGGGTAGATTTTATGTGTTCTGTATAAAGGACTCCACCCAGTAATAAAATTATTTCTTACTATATCAGAGTTCAGTCAATCATGTCACTCAGTGTTCGGCTTTGAAAGAGATGTAGGTCATTAAAATTATATACTTTCATGTATATCGAGCGTAAGTCTTTGTTATATTAAGTTAGCAGTTGCTTTCGCCCGAAGACTGAGATATTTATTAAAATAAAAGCTGTGTGATTCAATCATATTCATTAGTAAAACAAACTTCAAAATAGCCAGTGAAATGGAAGATGAAATAGGCCATCTCGATATACATGTGTATACATATTTTATACGAATGTTTAGACATACATTGTATATGAGCTGCGTGTGTTTATGCGTATAATGTATGTCTAAATTGTTTATGGAAGAAAGTAATTTAGTTCGGCATTATTCATAAAAAAAATAATTAACACACATATAATTATTTACTCGATGGTTTCCTCCTACTTGTGTCGAAGCCACCATAGCCTCTTCCGGAACTGATTTAGTTTCCTTTTCAGTTCGCCTACGTCACGGATTTTTGTTTCCCTTCCTCGTCCAAGAATCGGAATGAGGCTTCGGAGAATGACCTCAAACAATCGCTCATTTTATTAACTATGCCACGGATGTCCCGTTCATGCTGTGGCAGATGAAGTCGCCGCTGATATGGGTTTTAGTCATTACCGAGGAACGGAAATATCTGGCAGAGCTCGACTGCTTATGTCAGATATATCCAGCTTTTTCAGATTGAGTTTTAGGCCTGCCTGCATTGATTAAGCTTGACGTTTCTTCCATATATGAGTCTTGTAGTTAACATATGTTGAAGGTTATGTCTTTTGCTCCAATAACCTCCGAGAATGATCGTTAATGTTAGTGGAAGTATTATCACAGTCCTACTATGTTAAAGTGCCCTTTGTAACAAATCGAAACCCAGAGGTCTTTAGTTCGTCCACTGTACTGTAAAACTGGTAACAGCCTTCTGCCTGATATCCAGTTTTGCAGTTGATATCCGAAATTACACGACTGGCCGTAACGCCATTTGAAAGCGCTCGTTCCTTCGTCTTCATATCTCAGTCAACCAACTGATTATACGTATATATATTTAGTTTATATTATCATAGGTTTTCCATCTCCTACATACGTTTGTATATTTTCTCTTGGTTCTCATTTCTTTATTATTCCGTCTATATTTTCTTTCGTGATGACAGTTTGAGAAGTGGTTAACGATAGCTGACATTGTAATTCCTATTAACTTATGATTCATTGCCGTAATCCATATATATTTGTGTATATACATATATATAAATATATATATATATATATATATATATATATATATATATATATATATATATATATATATATATATATATATATATATATATATACAGCACACACACACATATATATATATATATATATATATATATACACATATGTATTTCTGTAATTCATTGTCTTAATATATTAATATGTGTGTGTGTATATATATATATATATATATATATATATATATATATATATATATATATATATATATATATATATATTAGCTGAAGCAACTGGGAAGATTTAAAAAAGAAAAGACAGACTGCCAAGTACTTTCCACATCTTCGGTGCCCCGAAGATGTGTTAAATACACGAAAGTACTTGGCACTCTGTCTTTTCTCTTTTAAAATTTTCTCTGTGGCTTCAGCTGATAAACAAAATCACTTGCTTACTTTTGTGATATCTATATATATATATATATATATATATATATATATATATATATATATATATATATATATATATATATATGAGCTACAAATGTCCTTTGATATCTAATTCGCTCTACTCGGAATTGATATATATTCATATATGTAAACCGAAGGGGAATTTTTTAGTTTATAATAATTTCGACCCCTCCCATGAGGGGACGAAATTATTATTAACTAAAAAAAATTCCCCTTCGGTTTACATATACGAAAATATATCAATTCCGAGGGAGATCGAATTAGATATTAAAGGACATTTGTAGCTCGAATAATTTATATGAATCTCGGTGATGTGATAATTATATATATATATATATATATATATATATATATATATATATATATATATATATATACATATATATATATATATATATATATATATATATTCACATTGTATATATATATATATATATATATATATATATATATATATATATATATATGTATATATATATATATATATATATATATATATATATATATATATATATATATATATTATTATATATATACGCTTAAGGTAATTAACACGTGCAAGTGTTTCTCAGAAATAAATTTCTGACTCGTGTCCAGGAACCGAACCCTGGTCTGTCAAGTGAAAGGCCAGGTCGCTACGAATTGAGCAACTGTGGTTCGATCCCAGTGTGAGTAAGAAATGTATTTAAGTGAAACACTCGCTTTTGTGTACATTAGTTCCATCATATTCACGCTGAAGGGCTAATTCGAATGAAATGCTAGTATGACACGTGTGGGTCAGTTGGTAGTGCCCTGGCCTTTCATTTGAGAGACTGGGGTTGCCTGCTGATGCAGTGGCAGTCAGAAATTTATTATATAATCAATATTTATGTGTGGTTTGTGCGTGCATATGTATAAAAATTCATTGCCTTAATCTATTCGAGCGTATTGTTACACACACACACACACACACACACATATATATATTTATACATATATGTAAATTATGTGTTTGTTTGCGTGTAAATGTGTCCTTGTTCATATATGTTGGTATAGTTTAGATATAGTGCAGCCATTTTGTTTGTGATCTAATAAGTTTAATATCGAAGATTCTACTTTTGGCGTATTTATAAAAAGAAATTTAATTAAGTATCAGATATATTCTTTTAAACCAGCGTGCGCACATTCATATTCAGTGTGTAATTTTATGAAGCACTTCTCACCTGGACCTACTTCCCTCTTGGCATCCTTATACAATAAAACATTCACTTACGCCGCCATTAATCTATCCAAGGAGAGTACGAGGGAGAGAAGATCTGAGCAGAGATATTCTGGAGCAAAGTTATTAGCACACCTCGACTTCGTCCATTAGTTAGGGAAGCTGTACGTTCAAGGAGAAGTTAGGGCGCTGTAAAGTAGATCTCCGTGACTTCACGTATAACAGGCAAACTGATGGCCTGAAGATTATTTAAAGCTCCTCTCTCTCTCTCTCTCTCTCTCTCTCTCTCTCTCTCTCTCTCTCTCTCTCTCTCTCTCTCTCAATATATGGGAAAGACAAAAAACAAGGAAAAATATATGAGAAATATAGTAACTCAGAATGTGAACTAATAGCGGTAGAATTTGAATCTGAAAAATTGATGAACATAGTAATATATAGACCTCCTAATACTAAAGAGTTTGACTTAATAATTGAAAAATTGGATGATATATGTAGAAATCACAAGGACTGGACTATTCTCCTATCTGGTGACTTCAACTTTCCTTTCGTAGAATGGAAAGAACGAATAGGAGACTGTGGTTGTACTTATACATATAAAAAAGAGAGTAATAGTAGTGCAGAAGATAAGAGGCAATTTGAAAAGCTATTAGATATGCTACTAGAATACAACATTCAACAAATAAATCACCTGCAAACAAGAAAGGAAAATACTTTAGACCTAGTATTTGTGAACGAGATGAATTATGTTAAAGAAATAATAGTTTATAATGCGAGTATTTCAGATCATAATGTCATAGAAATAACAGTTCATTCCAAAGCAAGTGAAAATAGAGATAAGCAAGAAATGAAAAAGTGGGAAGGATATGGAAAATACAACTTCTACAGTAAAAATATAAAATGGTCAGAAATTAATGAAGAATTAAACAAAGATTGGGATAACATTTTCGTAAGTGATGACATAAGGGTAAATACGGAGATATTATATAAAAATATTGGAGAAAATAGTGGAAAAATATATACCGAAGAAGAAAAGTAAACATCATTCATGCATACAAGAGACAGAAGGATCTTGTTCCAGAAAATCAGAAAGTGGAAAAAAGGTCTTGCAAAAGAAAAAAATGCATGGAAAGTTATAGAACTAAAAAGCAAGATAGAAAATGCAGAACAAAAGATTATACAATCAAAAGAAAATGAAAAACGGGACTTGGAAGAAAAAACCCTATTAAATATCAAGCAAAACCCCTCAAACTATTATACTCATATGCGAAGAAGATGAATAAAAGAAGACTAGAAATAGGCCCTCTGAGAATTGAAGGGAGATTAACGAATGAAAAAAAAAAAAAAAAAAAAAAAAAAAAAAAAAAAAAAAAAAAAAAAAAAAAAAAAAGGAAATTTGCAACATACTGGCAGAACGATATAAGAGAGAATTCACCCCTAGAATAGATAATGAAGATAATGATATAGAAGTAAGGGACGAAAATAGTGAATATTTAGCTGACATAGAAATTAATGAAGCTGAATATTGCGATATGCAGGCAATTAATGAAATTAAAAATGGAGCTGCTGCAGGGCCGGATGGAGTCCCTGCTATTTTGTTAAAGAAAGTAGTTCATTCTATCGCAAAGCCACTTGCAATATTATTAAGACAAAGTGTAGATACAGGCAAGATTTATGATGAGCACAAATTAGCATATATCACCCACCCCTACTTTCAAAAGTGGATCAAGACTAGAGGCAAGTAATTATAGGCCTGTGAGTCTAACATCACATATTATGAAAGTGTATGAAAGGGTAATGAAGAAAAACATTATGAAACATTTAATAAAAAATAATTTGTTTAATATAGGACAACACGGTTTCGTACCCGGAAAAAGTACACAAACCCAACTGTTAGTCCACCGTGAGAACATATTCAAAAATATGAAAAGCGGAAATGAAACAGATGTGGTTTATCTAGACTTTGCAAAAGCTTTTGACAAAGTAGACCATAATATATTAGCAAAGAAAATTAGAAAACACAATATCGTAGATAAAGTAGGAAGATGGTTAAAAGAATTTTTACACAACAGAAAACAGATAGTTATTGCAAACGATGAGAAATCGGATGAAACCAAGGTAATATCCGGTGTGCCACAAGGTACGGTGCTAGCTGCAATATTGTTTGTTATTATGATTGAAGACATAGACAGTAATGTTAAGGATTCGGTAGTGAGTAGTTTCGCTGATGACACAAGAATAAGTAGAGAAATTACTTGTGATGAAGATAGGAACGCTCTACAAAGAGACCTTAACAAAGTATATGATTGGGCAGAGGTAAATAGGATGGTATTTAACTCTGATAAATTTGAATCAATAAATTATGGAGACAGAGAAGGAAAGCTATATGCATATAGGGGACCTAATAATGAGACAATCACAAATAAGGAAGCAGTTAAAGACCTTGGTGTGATGATGAATAGGAACATGTTATGCAATGATCAAATAGCCATTCTGTTGGCAAAATGTAAAGCAAAAATGGGAATGTTGTTACGGCACTTCAAAACAAGAAAAGCTGAACACATGATTATGCTTTATAAAACATATGTTCGTAGTCCACTTGAATATTGCAATATGATATGGTACCCACACTATCAAAAGGATATTGCACAAATAGAGAGTGTACAAAGGTCCTTTACAGCTAGAATAGAAGAAGTTAAGGACCTAGACTACTGGGAAAGACTACAATCCTTAAAATTATATAGTCTAGAAAGGAGAAGAGAACGCTACATGATAATTCAGGCATGGAAACAGATAGAAGGAATAACAGAAAATATCATGGAACTAAAAATATCAGAAAGAGCAAGCAGAGGTAGATTAATAGTGCCCAAAACTATACCAGGAAAAATAAGGAAAGCACACAGAACATTAATCCACTACGCACCAGCATCGATAATGCAGCGTCTATTCAATGCGTTGCCAGCTCATCTGAGGAATATATCAGGAGTGAGCGTAGATGTGTTTAAGAATAAGCTCGACAAATATCTAAACTGCATCCCAGACCATCCAAGATTGGAAGATGCAAAATATATCGGAAGATGTACTAGCAACTCTCTGGTAGACATTAGAGGCGCCTCACACTGAGGGACCTGGGGCAACCCGAACGAACTGTAAGGTCTGTAAGGTAAGGTCTCTCTCTCTCTCTCTCTTAGTGGGGTTTCTACAAGGAATACATTAGTATTTTTTTCCAAGACACATGCGTACTTATGAATGTTAGCTCTCAAAGGTGGTTGGTTGAGGTCAGGTACCACAGGCACTAACTTGCCAGGTAATATATAATGATAATTACACAGATAATTTAGTAAATAAGATTTTGCGTAGTGCTTTCTTTTTCGTTATGCTTTATAGCGATACTCTTGTGTTCATTCAGAAGAGTAGGAATTACGAGTGATAATTGATAAATTGTACAGTATTAAATATTTCTTTATTCGTTCCTAACCTGGCGTTTAAACTTATATATTTGTTTTTGTAATAATTATAAGGAGCGCTGAAGTGTGCTGAATTAATTCTCAAAATTGCACATACATGCTTAGAGAGGCTTTACGGTTTGGGCAAAGAAATAGGGAAAATTATTTGCTATTTAAATGAACCTGTTATCGAAAACCGATTAATCCTTATACCGTTCTCACATAATTAGTTTTTTTTAATTAAACCGTATCGTTGTACTGCATCTGGAAAGCTAATTATTTTCCCGAGCAGACTTTATCAATATTTACCTATATAGTAACTGGGATTGCTAATTACACTCTTCCTATCCATATTGATGTCCTTAGTCTTTCCTTAATAAACGCTCCAAGAAGAGATCCATTGGAGGACGAAACTGTTGGGCATTTTATGAGATAAACCATTTCATTTTCCTATGTGGAACTGAATTGATGTCCTTCTAGATTTAATGATATCTTTATATAAAGCTGCCGTCAATGAGAGCTGAATAAATGCTGTAAAAGTAGGAACATATGGATGATTAAGGAAGAGGGAATAATTTGATAAAAAATCTCAAGGCTCCAGTCTTACATAACCGTTTCCGTGGACTCATTTTCCTTGTGTTTGTCTGTCACAAGGTAAAACGCGCTTACTGTATTCGATGTTTTCCAAGTCTTCATGTCTGTTTCAGTAATGTCGTTTTTATTGAAGTATTAAAATACCATGGATATCATTTAAAAATGAATCTTGTCAAAGTAGACTTGGAAAACATTAGCGGTGAGTTTTTTTTGTTTTTTAATCCGTTTTCTTCGGGATTTATGTGTACTCACATCAAGAATGATTTCAATGCTTTTCCATATGGTGTCCAGATGTAATCTGTTAAATTACTCAACTTCAACAAATATTGTGAAAGAACGCAAAATATTTAAACGTCACTGCTTCCACAGTTTCTTGCTCTTGAGGGTCACATTAGTAATAGTGCTTAAAATCTAGTGCTCGTAAGATAAAAAATATTATCAGGAATGTCACTGGTAGTAGCAGTTACATGTGTAATAAAATCATTTTGAATCCTCACAAGCAATGGCAATTTAAGTCACAGAAAATGAAGAAATTCCGCAAATGCCCATAAAAATCCACATTATAATAAATTCCTCTTAAGCCAGATCTCCCTCTCCCTCCCTGGGGTTCGCTAAAATGCCAACACACTGTAAATAGCCAATTTGTTCCAGGAGCTTCCTCTTACCATTAAAGGACCACCAACAAATTCGTTGTAGGAATTTATACCAATTATACAATGGAAGCGGCCGAGGGCAGCCATTGTCAAACGCAGAGATTTACTAACTCGTTTGTGACCGACCATAATACCCGATATAGAATGGGAATGTAAATACCGATATTAGAAGGGAACTTATTTATAACATAATTCTGCGATGTGGCGGAGAGGTCACATGAACGCTAAAGGGTGCGTTCAAAAGGTTTGACTTCTCTGAGATTTATTTCAGAAGTATACCACTTTTTCCTTTGCTTTTTATATTTTTATTGATAGTACAAACATGCGAATGTTTACTTGGATTTATTAAATATTATATATATATATATATATATATATATATATATATATATATATATATATATATATATATATATATATATATATATATATATATATATAGTGTTAATATACGTAGGTAAATTTTTACGTATACTTAAGAACTATGCCGACTCTCTGGCGGTAGTGAACTTGTTTTCTGTTTGTATTTATGTTAAAACTAAAAAAGAAATATACGCAAGTATGTATTTCCATTTTCTCTTTTTCACCTTCGATGAGGCGCCCCAGGTTTTACCCTTCCGATTTTCAGCTAGTATTTTGGAATGAGGTTGCTAGCCTTCTTCCAACTACCCGTTTGGGATTCAGTACAGGTGACAAGCAATAAGGTATCTAAAACACTAATTAAGTAAGCAAAAGCATACTGGGTTTTAGCGAACAGTGCCCAGACCACTCCCTTCAGAACAGATGGCATCTGAAGACAACGCCTTCCAGTTCTCAGCAAGTCTCTGGGGATTAGATTCCCAGTCTCACTCCCTTTTCTGGACCCCAGCTGAAGCTGATACCTACTATGCACAGCAGGATCGAATGCTTTGAATGTCAGCCTGGGAATTCAACGACGGACATTACGAACGTGAGCCTATTATTCTACTTCTGAGCATGTAACTTTCCATGTTATTAGAACTGCTCCCTCTTTCCCCGAAGAGACAAGCGATAACGACCGTAACTATGAGTATTACCCTTATTGTGCACAACTTCTTATAAACTATTTAAAATCAGAAGAACTTTTTTAATAAGGTTCCTTGGAACAGATTTCTCATGGAAGTAAAAGAAGGAAAGAAAAGGCTGAATGCGTTGATTCGAGCAAAACAGAATATAGTTAATGAATAATAGATGACAATAGATTAATGAAAGTAATGTAGATAAGGAAAATAAAAATAAAGTTTTCGGGTTATTGTCATCCAACAGAGCTTTCGCCACTGAAGTTTTGGGGTTACTGAGGCTATGGCAAAATCCAAGGTAAACAGAGAAAAACGATTTTTAGAATAACGATTTTTAGAAAGTAATGTACACCCTCTTAGCACAAATAGCAGTACATACCCACGAAGCGTTATTACTTTTCCTTGATGCTTTCTATGGTCTCTACTTTCAGTCATTTGCATGAACGTCCTCGCCCAATCCTACACCATCCTGAAGGTGGCCATATCCAAAATGTGGTGCTGTGAGTAAAACTAAAAGGCCCTTAATGAAGCGATTCCGTCCGTAAAACTTGTTCTTATTCCGGATCCATCCCTAAAGGATGATTTCCCACGGTTGTGTATGATTCCTTTTTATCTTGAACTTCGGCTAACCCTTGACCACTGACTGGTGAGGTGGCTCGCGGGTGGAGGTGGTGGGAGCTATAGACCCCCCTCCTACCACCCACACACCTCCCACCACCCACCTCCCACCGAAAAATGTTAGATCTCCCCCATAACTTTTAATTGCAAAATGTGGGTGAAAGTAAGAAACAATTATAATCCATGGAAATAATAGTCACGATCGCCAACAACGGACTTACGTTAATAGAAATTAAGCAACCAACCAATTAATATCCAGCGCCGTAACGCAAACCCGCTGGGAGGTCCATAAAACCCTGATGATCTCTAACTCCGGCTCGCGTAATTGACATTATTTCAATTAGAATATGGATTATAATGGTCATGTGAGGAATTGAGGGCACAGCTCGGGTTGAAGGGTCAATTTCTGCTCCCAGGATATATGTGATAGGAATACATTGTATGGGATTATGGAAGGAACGCTCTCTCTCTCTCTCTCTCTCTCTCTCTCTCTCTCTCTCTCTTCGTCGGTAGTAAAAATGCGTAAAATGCTTGTATGCATGATTTTAACGCAGACCTTTAGCTTTTTCTAATGACCATGTAATTAGTCATAAAAGAAGCTTAAGTAAAAGGCGCTGGTTGAAATTGAATATAAATTATTAGTTATGTTTGCGTGGCTTCAACTTCTAGGTTATGCCGTCGTACTTATTAATTGACTAATGAAGTAGGCGCGCGTTGCAGTGTCAGAGGTCATCACCCGACGAAGTAAACAAACTGGCAAACTAGATAGTTCATTGAATTCGAAAATTATATTGATTTAAAATCACTTTAGATGCTCTTATTCTTATAGCTTGATCATTTTCTCGTAACGTCTGCAAAATCTACTGTAATCTATATTTCTAAATGACATCTCTCTATACTCAGTTAAAAACAGGAATTTGTGTTACTGATAGTGTGAGAAATTTAAGGTAAAAGGTTAGACAGACTAATTGATAACTATAAAAATCGAATATTAACATCAAAACTTCGTTTTACTGATCTCTATAACTAAACTTCGTTTTACTGATCACTATAACGGTGTCTGTAGAAAATCTCAACTTCCATTCCCTACTATTTGGATATTGCTGATATTGAGGGAATTTTTTCCTTCGCTCGATTTTCTTTGACGGTTTTTTTGCTCACGAATGCTTACTTCACACATGCTGAACGTATTCGAAATTCGAACAGTTTGAATACAGCAGCGATATTTCGTATTGCACAATAAAGAAATTTTCACATATATCCTTTAAACTTTTTAGTTATTTAAGTCAAAGCGAAAGAGAGCTTGACGGCTTTCATCTTTTCCTACTATTCACAAACTCTCCATAAAGAAGTCTTGCAACTTGTATTTCATATAAGTCGCTGAAATCATTGATGATATATTTTATATAGTACTCATATTCGATATTCTTTAGTTGTTGTTTTTTTCTTCAAAGGAACAACGTAATTTGAAGCATTTGGGACTGAAATTGCGTGAAAAGCTATAAGCTTTCAAAGTTGGGAGCTCTGAAAAAAGGATTTGTGAGAAATGGCGAAACCTGCATCATCGATAGCATCTTGATGGTTCGTGAGCGGAATTCGAGGAGAAATTCCACATTATGGATTTCTGGTTTCACGGTTCATAAGATTTAGCCATCTAGCGAGATTGCGAGTTAAAAGAATTTCGTAGCGAATATCTTTCCTTCGCATCTTCTTTTGGGAATATCAAGTGTCGTACTATATATATTATCATCACTGCTCGCGGTTTGAAGTTACGGGCATACAGTATCCTTACTGTTTTCGTGATATGAATGTTTGGAGAGTGAAGGGCAGTGTTACTATTTTAAAAAAGTCATTTTAGACTAAAATTAAAGCAGAACGTCACTAATATATCTATCTATCTATCTATCTATCTATCTATCTGTCGTGGTCTATAGATATATAGTATATATATATATATATAGATATATATCTATATATATGGTACGTGAGAATGACAGGTGGCCTCTAATGGGCATCAGGTGAGTTGAAAAGACCGAAACCTATGAGAACGCAGCAAAGAGGAGTTGAGATATGTTGGAAGATAGAGCACTTGAGGAACATGAGTGGAGGAATTTCACATAGATTGTTTGCGTCACGAGGCATAAGTAGCGATGAAATACTTATATATATATATATATATATATATATATATATATATATATATATATATATATATATTATATATATACTTAAAAGATATATATACTTACAACGATATATATTATACATATATTACTATGATTGTACCTGGGGAGTGCACAACTGTTTGGGGAATAACCTAAATCTATTTGACAGTGACTTGGACAAGGAGGTGCAATCATATGAACAGTGCATAGGCGGAGAGCCTGCTTCAGAGTAGGTGATAATTATGTAAACTCTAAGGTTAGCTTAGTTAATATATTTACACTTACATATCATATTAGAAAGAATTGGTGACACCCTATCGGTTTAAAGGGGCCATGAGGGCTCTGTAACACAGGTAATAATCAGCAATAGATTAGATCTTGAAGTAGATGAAAAGGTGGCCAGGGTTTCCGGACACACGGAGCATAAGAGACAAAGAAGGGGAAGTTTTTCCCGGAGCACACGAAACAAAAGTCCAGAATCGTTAGAGGAGTTGGACGTGACCAGGTTGCGTAAAACATGTGGTTGATGGTCGAGGATGGTGTATGTAGGGTACCAAGCAAATTTATCTCGTAAGGAATAATCACTTACAAGGAAAGCAGTAAAGTTACTGATTATTGACTCAAAAGCATTTATATTACTTCACAATGGTATACTCTTTGGTTTATAGCCATAGCCTGAAACACAATGTAAGTATAACAGCATAAATATAACAAATTACGAATAAGACAATACAATTGTAACACAACATAATTGTAACACAATATGATAATAGCACAATTCAGGAATCGCTCAGATAGTGAAATGAAATTAAGTTGGAGACGGAGATAGTCTGACTGCTATAACCTTGCAACTTGCACATTACTTTATCGGATATTGAAGTTCATCTTCCTTAGGAGCACCGACAGGGGGGAGGGAATACTATTTGAGACAAAAGAGCACGTGGGCTTAGGTACAGAAAAGTCTAAGGCCATCTGCATCGCGCGTCTGCACCTTTTATCAACTGAGAGAAAGTTTGCCAGTATCCTGGTAGGTGGAGCTGCCTGTCCCTCTGCGACCTCTCCAGCCACGTGGTCACTCAAGGCGATGCGGCGAAACCATGCAGTCTGGGCATTAAATATGGCGATCAGTTATTCTTCCTTGGCCGGGCGGCATGCCCTCCCGGATTGAGCTTTCTCTCAATGCCAGTTAATCTACAACTTCAAGGCCACGGCAGTCTAATGGACAAGAGGTGTGACATGAGGGCCGAATGTGCCTGTATTTAATTATGAATAACATTTGTAATTTTATTTCCTTCTGAGTTGGGTTCTGCTAATTTTACGTTACTTTGAATCGGATATATAATAAAATAAGGTACATATATTACAATATATATATATATATATATATATATATATATATATATATATATATATATGGAACT
>NC_087213.1:74968490-74978490 GCF_015104395.2 Macrobrachium nipponense | reverse complement strand
TATGAAAAGCAAATTATTATTTCAGTAGATGAAACCTATCCGCACGGAACAACCAGCACACAGGGCCCATTGACCTGAAATTCAAGCTTCCAAAGTATGTTGGTTTTAACCTTCCACCGCAGACCCCACACTGCAGCAGTAACTGATCATGATACAGAGCCAATGATTTTTCATTGCCCAGGGGGAGACGGGAACCCACGATATCTGAGTGGCATACCACCACACTAGCCGCTATACCAGCGGGACAGTGCAATATACTGCAATTTTGCATTCTTAAGGATATGCTTAAGTAACTTGCTTTTCTCTTTCGATCCTTTTATTATTTTTCAACCTTTTTCATTTTTCAATCTTTTTCATTTCTATGTGCTTACTATGTAGCATGATATAGTTTAGTCAGGTTCAGGTTATCATTTTTACCGCTTTTAATGTGTTTATCTGTGTGTGTGTGTTTGAAATTTTCAAAGGAACTTGGCTTCTCGCCGCTGCATTTTCCTGTTTCTTCGTGTAATCTGTGGAGGTTGGCATAAAAAAGAAATGTATTTTAGTTTCCTTTTGTAAGGGCATAATAATTAATAATAATAATAATAATAATAATAATAATAATAATAATAATAATAATAATAATAAAATAATAATGTATAAAACGCGATTTTTAGCCATATAATGCGAAACAACGTAATGGATTACATACAGAGTATACATACGTATACGAAGTTACTGAAATATTGCCGTAATTTTCTACTCAATAATAATAATAATAATAATAATAATAATAATAATAATAATAATAATAATAATAATAATAATAATAATAATAATAATAGTTAAAAGCTACAGTAGTGTTAAAAATATATTTTTCTACAATGCTAAAAATTACTAAGAGAGACTTTCGGATACTGCTTCGTATCCCTCTCCATTCCTACACTTGGAGCAGTATCCGAAAGTCTCTCCGAGTAATTTTTAGCATTGTACAAAAATATATTTTTAACTCTACCTTGGCTTTTAATTGTCAATATTTTAGCCTCGTAGCGGAGGTTCCTTTGTTCAAGAATAATGATATTTTGGCTATTTAAACATTAGTCGTGATGCTCGACAGATTTCTCTGAAAAATCTGTTAAATAGTTTCATTTTTTTATCCATTCGAAGTTGGGTCTTTTTTCTTGTTACAAAGTAATGGTAACAACAATACTAACTATTAATATCATTATTTTTGTTAGATATCGCCATCACATGTAAATGTGAAGTTTAACGAAACAAAATAACAAAATGAGAAAAATCATCTCAGATTTAATGGAACAGAAAACATTCCCTCTAAGCAATAGCTGCAAATGTGTGATCAAAACCTAGAGCAGTATCCCGCAGCTCTTGACTAAATCAAAGTATCAAGAGCGCATGCGCTGAAAGTTGAGAAATTTATTAATCATTTCTTGATGAACAGTGGTAACTGTCAAGGAGGATTAGAACTCTGTCATGTAATGTAACGCGACGAGGCCTTCGAGGGAAAAGTGAATGCAGCCAAAATAGTATTTCTAAAGAGGGCTATTTCTTGGACCCTTAGACAAATCTTTCAGAATAATCAACCGATCTAACTGCGTATCATTCTGTGTGATAAGGAACAGTATCGCTACCAGCAGAATTTCAAAGTTGTTTATCTATACAAATGTTAACATAATGGTTCCGTGAATCCCTGAAACCTTACTTTTTGTCCTCATATCCGCATCTCTCTGAAGGTTTTTACAGCAGCACAGAAACCAAGATGTCACCTTCAGGCATTTTGCATGAAAACGCAACCAGATATGAAAGCTGAAAAACTAAAGTCATCCTTAGTGAATCAAGATTCAACTCACTTGTGACATGGGATGTTATCTCAATTACCATACAAAACCCACTACTTATGCAGACCCCTTCTGTTTACTTATTGCCTTATGTATCAGCTGCAAGTCTGGTAATATCAATAGAAGTAACAAAAAACCGAAGTTTGAAGATCGCCATTTCTGTAATACCAGGAATAGCAAGAACAGCTATGAAATTTTTATGACAGTGATTAATGGCTAAATGATAATAATACAAGATGATCTTGGAGATTCACTTTCTTAAGCCATCCAGCGACGAAGCGCATCTAATCGATGAGAGGGAGAGAGAGAGAATTAACAAGTGGTATACTGATCGGAGCTTTCAAGTAATTATGAACTTGACTTTCTTTGCACGTTTTCGTTAACAGTCATATGTTATCTTTGACGTCTGAAATGAGGTAAGCAATAGAAAGAATAATAAACATAACCATAGACTAGGTGATGCGAGGGTTTCCTTTCTCCGAGAGATCAGGGAATTGACAATAAGAATGCATATTGGCAGATGGTCCCTACTTTATTGTGACCCAGCCCTCTTGGTTATTTGTATCTATATCTGTCTGTCTATCAATCCATGTATATAGTTACACACACACACACACACACACACACACACACACACACATATATATATATATATATATATATATATATATATATATATATATATTATATATTATACATACATCATATTATATATATATATATATATATATATATATATATATACTTTTACATATATGTGTGTGTGCGTGTGTGTATGGAGAGAGAAAGAGAGAGAGGCGTACGAGGGAGGCTGTGGGCCTTGATATGGGAGGGGGGGGGGGATCTGAAAGGGGAGAGAAGGTGGTGATGGTGGTGTAGGGTATATAGCCGAAGACGCCGAAAGATGAGTTACAAGCCTCGGGTCAAGAGGGAGCATATTATTGAGTTGCAGAAAGCCCTTGACTGTGGGTAGAAGGAAGAGGTGAGGAAAAGACGTATAGGCATATTAGATTAGCAATGCAGATGGATTTGGTTGGGAGGGAGATCGCCATCCCTGCCCTTTATAGCCCTCCTCTCAAACGGTTCGTGATAAATTCACCCTTTTTTGGTTCGCCCGAAATTCCCCGGACGGCTTAAATGCTATTCCGTTTTGTGCCCATAGATTGACGGAGGTCAAATACGTCACCTCTTTTTTTTCTCTCTTCTTTTCTTCTTCCTCTTTTTCTTTTTTTTTTAATGGCGTTTGATGGATGGGAGTGATTTGTGAACTGTGAACGTATCTGGAATTTTTTTTTTTTTTTAAGACAGTAAAATTTTATTTGCTTTTGTTGGCTTTCTTCTGCGTATTTTAGTACTTGAATATAATGACTCATCAGTAAGCACGCTTCATTTGTTTTATTTATGATTTGGTGCGGGTTTATTTTAATTTTATTTCATTTGTAAATTCAGCTGCAGTGATTTTTATTTCCTCGTGTTACATAGTTATTGTTCTGGTTATTGCTTACCGAGCTGGACGTTTACTTTTGATACTAACTTTCGTAGGGGTGCACCCGTGAAGACGGGAGTTCAAAACAGCCCAGTGAGAGGAAAATATGTTATAATCTGGTCCTAACATAACTTGCAGCTTGAGAAATTCGTTGTGCGAAACAAAACAACCATTTCAAGTAAGTGCTAATCAGAGGCTTAATCCTTTTCTTTAAATTGTCCCGGGTCCTTCTTGAAGAATTCGAAGCCTCTCAAAAAGATTAATAGACTTTCCTTTGAAGTCGTGTCGTCCCGTTTTGAAAGTCACTCGAAATGTGATCTTATCTATTAAAATAAAATTCACTTCTCTAAGACAGTCTCTGAAATAAAATCCATTTTCATACTCCTATTGTAGTTATTTCTATTTTAATTCTTCTGAGGTGTCTATTCACTCATATTATTTCTCTGGTATATTTTTTTTTATGTTTAGCAACTACACCGATATTGCCAACTCCAAGATTAAAGAATATATTTTAGTTTTATGTTTCGTGTTGCAACTCCATTTTCTTTGTTCGTGTTGAAAAAGGTGATGTTGGTTATTTTGGTTCCTGATTCCTGCTCTGCGTGATCACTTTTTTTTCATATTAGGAGGAGGTGGATTTTATTTCTGTGCTGTAAATATGTTGTGGCGTTTGACACTTCATCCATGATAAACACTTTGTCAGAGGGTCTATCATCTTGTGTTTATTCTTATGTTTATTCTTTATTCTTATTCTTGCTGTATATCTATATATATATATATATATATTATATATATATATATATATATATAGATATATATATATATATATATATGTATATATATATATATACATGCATAAATGCATATTTATATAAATATATATTTATATGTGTGTATTTGTGTGTATTACTGGTCCTGAAGGTAATAGCCGGCAAGCCTGTGTCTTTTAATTCTAAGAAATTAGCGAATATTCTTCTTCAGTCATAACTGTGTCCGAGAAAACTATTTGGCAAAAAACAAAATTCAGTTCGTTGAACTCGATATTTCTGAATCAACACATGTCCGTTGTCAAGTTGAAATATGACTTCTGCCATGTGTTCAGGGCAATACTAGCTCATGTCTGTAAGATGAGAGTATAAGGTTTCGAGAAAATCCTTATCTAATTTAGCCGTGATGAAAAGGAACTTGATAGGTTTCTAAGCACAATGGATTAATCGTACGTGGAAAGTTGCTTGCTCTTGCTCTTCCACATATAGAAAGAGATACTCTTCAGAAAGAAAAGGAAGGCAGAGTCTGAGCACAACTCACAAGCAGACGATATATTTATGCAAAAAGGGGAGGAAACAGTTTCCCAATACTTTAGCTAATAAACAGCGATGGTAACCCACTGCCGAGTCATCCCTTCTAAGGGGAAAAGTCGTATAGATGAGTGATACGTACGTATTGTTATGTGTAAGCATATACGTTCGTATGTATTTTGCCGTTGGCCTGTTTTATTGACAGATACTTGAAATTTTTTAACACCATTGCAGAATACTGAACACCCTTGATTTTAAACAGCCTAAAGCGATTATTCTCTAGAACTCCAGGGAGAAAGTACATGGGAGTAATTGGTAGCTAACCGGCGTATGTAATGCAGACGTAATGGCGTTGGAGGTATCACATGAGTGAGCGTTACGCGATAGCCCTGGAAAGATTGGAAACTGTTGCGACGAAAGGGAGGGATGGCCAAACATGGTCAAGGCCCTGATGAAACGCCATTACCGTCCAAGACCTCTCCTTGATGGATGGCCGTAATACTTGTTACGATGTTCGCAGGGAAAAAGGGAGATATCGCTCGCCCTCATCCCTTTATGATACTGGCGACGTGATTTATACTCGAGAAATAGGTTCGACCTTTCTCTTTCGTTTCTCTTTAATTTCATTCGCGCTCTTTTGCCTCTCAGACTTTATTGGCAGGTGGGGTTATATGGCTATTTCATGATTTCACCCAATTTTTTCTCTCCCTTTGGATATGAATAAAGTAATGAAGATGACTTGTTGTTTCTCTTATTGAAAAGATAATGCTTTCCGTTGCAGTTATACCACCAAGGAACTCGTTAATATTAATAGTTACTTTTTCTCAAGACTGCGTCTCTTTGAAATTATTAATCTTATATTTTCTTCTTCTTTTTTCCTTGACACTAATGTTATTCTTTCATTTTATGGGAATTTGCATAATTATGTGAGTTTTTATTTTCGTTCTGGAGTTCATATCTTGTTCATTGATTTAATTGCCAGGTTATTTAAAATGCTTTAAGGTTATTTGAATGAAAAGCTTGCATATTGCTGTCTATATATATATATAATATATATATATATATATATATATATATATATATATAGATATATATTATAATATTATATATACATATACATGTGTATGTGTAAATGCGTCTATATATATCATATATATATATATATATATATATATATATATATATATCTATATATATATATATATATATATATATATATATATATATATATATATATATATATATATATCTATATATATATATATATATATATATATATATATATATATATATATATATATATATATATATATATATGGGATACAGGAACCTTTTCCACTTCGCATACTAGTTTTGAAAATAGAGGCGTTTCCTAGCAAATTCTTTCCCTGAACCTGATTTTTGTCTTCGATTCATTCAGCAAAACTACCTGAAGGGAGGCCTCCATTATCCCATGCGTAATTATTTCATTAATTATGCTCTTAATAGCTTCTTAAATGCCCTTTCAGGAGAAGATAAATATTTCCTGTCTGTAATAGACCGTTTCGTCATATACTGAACCAGAGGTTTAACAAAGGTTGGAGAACAATTCATGGTTTAAATTACGCTAGTGAAATTACTATTTTTAACCGGATTTTATCAGTCAGTTGGAATATATATATATATATATATATATATATATATATTAATATATATATATATATATATATATATGTGTGTATATATATATATACATATAATAATATATATATATATATATATATATATATATATATATATATTATAGTATATATATATATATATATAATAATTATATATATATATATAATTCTATATATATATATATATATAATATTATATATATACGTACATATATACATACATATATGTATATAGATATTTTAATTTGTGTTTGTACTTATAAAGAGAATAATATATAGATATTTCGTAAATGAGTAAAAGTATTTATTACTGAAAAGATAAAAAGACATGCATATTTTATTTTTTCCTCCGCCGAAGAATGTGTTGAAATAAAGATATCACAGGTTACTCTTAATCTCACATCGATTTCCACTTTCAAAATTTGAATTCATCCTGGTGCTAAGCCCTTTTCTTTATGTTACCACTTATCTACGCATTAGGTCTTGGACCTTATTACATAGGAAATTTTCAGACCTACGTAAAACATTACGGAATTTCATTGTGGTAGTACGTGGCTTGACCGTATCGCTTATTAAAAAGAATCGGTTATATGTTGTTCCTCGTCATACACAACTAGTCCTGGGTTAGAAGAGCTTGCATTTTAGACCATATATGGGTGGGAACGAATTTCAGCTGCAATGAATTTTTTATGAGCTTCTTCCTTTTATCGGACGAAGGGCTCACTCCTCTTTCCTTCTAGATAGCGTTCGTAATTAGGTACTAGTGTTATCAATATGTCTCGGTGTCTGTAAAAGATTCGTGATTTTTCATTGTTGTTACCTCCTCAAGGAGACTTCACTTTCATTTTGCTGTCTGCCACTTCTCATAATTACGTGAAACTTAAGAATTTGGTGAAAGGATGTCTACTGTGATCCAGGAAACAGTTATGTAGATTTGCCCTGGAACCAGGTTTTTATTATTGCTTCGTTGATAGTTATAGTCACTGTTATGCATCTGAGGAAAACATCTGCTCCATGCTGTTTGTGAAAGAAAACGTGATCGTCGCAAATACATGAATGACGGTGTTACCTTTCCTGTTCCTAATATTCGTAAAAGAAAATGTAAATGATGCCAAGTATTTGATTAACAGTGCTGTTCGTGTTAACTGAGATTTTTATGGTCTTATCCCCCACCCCCTTTTTTTTATGCTGTCTTTAGAATCAGTGGTCTCATGATCTCATGATTTACATTCATTGAAGATATGTCTATTGTTATCCGTAATTAGTTCAGTTTACTTATTATGTTCTGCTTTTGTGTAATCATTTTCCATCTCATTTATCATTATTACCCTGTACTTCCTAGGTAAATGAGGCTTTGATATTGTTTCATAGAAGGCCCTTGACTTCGTTGCCTACTTTTTCCTTTGCTTTGCTTTCTTACGTGATCACAAATCTTTCCCTCTCCTTCAGATTCTTATTGCGTCTCAACTCGTCTACTTTTTTTTTATCTCTGTTTCTATCCATCTAAGCCTTTCTTTTGCTCCATCCCTCCTTTCATTCGTTTCCATATTTGGTTACATTTAATATACAGTTCTTTCTCTGTCAACGTTGGATTCCTTAGTCACTTTCCATTGAACTTTCTGCTCCTTTTCAGAATCTGTAATCTCAGATCTTCACTCCTTACCTCGTGTTTTTTTTTTTTTTTTTTTTTTTTTTTTACAAGCTTCTGTTCTTTTGTCTCACGGTTTGCACTCCTCAAGTCCCTTCTCCCCTAGTTTCCACTTCCCTTTCTCCGTCGGTCTTCTCTCTTTCCCTGGTCCCACCTCCTCCTCCTCCTCCTCCTCCTCCTCCTCCTCCTCCTCCTCTGCTTCCTAAATGTTAAATCTATGACTTAGATTTAATAAGCCGAGGAACTGGTCAGGTGGCCACTCCATAACTCTTATTTAGGGCTACTTGGGACCAATTCTAATTTACGACTGACTTAACGTTCTCTCTCTCTCTCTCTCTCTCTCTCTCTCTCTCTCTCTCTCTCTTATGTATTTATGATCATAACACTTTATACAAAATTACAGTATTTAATTTCCTTTTGTATGATACAGTACTTGGCGAGTTTAACTATAATTAGATGGGATGCAACGTCATGTTTCTTTAAGCAGTCGAGTACAATATCTTACTTAGATTTCAAATAATTTCATCAGGAAGGGTTGTTAAAGGCTACTTTTGCACTAATTTAACCATTCTCTGTGTGTATTGCAGTTCAGTCTTGATTCCCAGGCGCCATTAATAGTAAACTCGTTGCTGTAGTGGGAACGTAAGACAGTTGCTTATGTTCATACTTTACTCGTTCATTATTATTATGATGGTATGATAGGAGAATAATTGAGATCCGCATCGTAATTCATATAACGTATATCACACGCTCACCTCAGGAAATTGTTTCGCGGAGGGACCGAGATATGTTGCCTCGCTTCAATAAATCATAATCAAGTCAGGTTATTGGCTTATAAAGTAATAGACTTATTTCTTCCCCTGGCTCGCGTGTATGTAAAAGGAGTAAATTGTCTGTGAGGTCAGTGCGTGCAAATAGTTTTTCGCAGAATCTCGTGACGGCGGCGCTCAGGACCGGCGGAGACAAGCGAGGAAATATGCTGCTTTCGTTGTTCGGTTTGAAGCTGTTTTCATTTCAACTTTATCTGGTTCCTCCTTAGACGTGATTCCTAATGGGTTCAAGTTAGAGGAAATGTATGGTAGGGTCTTTCATTTTGATATGTTACTCAAAAATACCCACGCAATTGGCCTCGTGTAGGTAAGATTTGGCGTGTTTATGTAGGAGTGCTCAATCTCTTACCCGTCGTACGGATAATCATCATGTGCTTCAGGGGTCTTGTTAAATTCTTGTATAGAAAATCATGAGCTTGCTTTAGCAGTAGATATTTCAAGATGCACCCGGCATTATGTCATTCAAATAAGTAGTTAACGATGTGTGTAGCATGGCGCTTGTCTAACAAATCTTGGAAAATGTGCTGAAGATAAGCATGTCGTTGGAGTATCTCATGTGTTAAGATCATAATGATGTATATGCAAAGTCACATATTAGTCGTACGTGCGTTTAAGATTGCATATGATACGTTTCAGGTAATGTTTGTGACATGGATTATATTGCGTTAAGTATGATAACAAGGGCATTATCCAGAAAATAAGTCTTCTGCATAGTTCTGGTACCTTATCAAATGAATATTTTGGAATATTTTCAGAATTATGGTATTCAGTCGTGCCAAAAGAAATTCTATTAAGTATAAGGTTAAATTAGAAAGGCTGTGTGTTGTCTTTCCAGTTCGAATATATAATTTACTGAAACGCCAAAAGGCATAGTTATTGAAATATATTTAAATGATGAGGACTTATGCATGTAAAATGTTCTCATGGTCTGCTCAGTTTCACTGATGTTTGATATATCGAAATTTTGAGATATATACCTTTATAATACTTTAATGCCGGATATTTTTAACTTATGCTTTAGATCAGGCACAGTAGCAGCTATCATTGCATTTCGATGTGATATGAGCCTTGTTTAACATGTAAGATATTATCATTGGGACTTTAATGGCATCATAGAAATGATATGGATGAAAAACGTTGTTTTCTGATTATCATTTTTCATTGAAGTAAGGCTCAGGGATATTTGGAAAATTATTTCTGTTAATAAGAGTTTAATGAAATTTCTAAGGATTGTCTATATTT
>NC_087213.1:74955990-74960990 GCF_015104395.2 Macrobrachium nipponense | reverse complement strand
CCACAAGCATCCTTAAACTTACACTAACCCCTTCCACTGTTGTCAGTCAGCTCTGTCTCTAGTACCTTTTGCAATCCACAAATATACAAAATGTTCACGGCATCGACCCAGGAGTGCATTCACTTCAAACAGCATCACTCCAGTTGCATCTTTTATTCTGAGACCCATTTGCCTCTGCTTGTACTTCCCTGAAGAGCAAGTTTTCCCCTCTAAAGTTCATGCTGATATGTTTATATATGCACGTGCAAATTATACACATACATACATATAAACACCAGGATATTGGAAAAAAGGGCTTCAATGCCCAGGAAGCGCAAGAAATGGTATAAGATGGAGAGGAACAGTGCCGTGTGTTTGCTATGTGTTCGGTATCCTTTTCAGTATAGTCTCCTGAGTAGGTGCATGAAGTGGCAAATGCTATAGAACTTTCTTACACAGTGGGTCAGCTGCTATTCTGCAGTTTAGGGATAAAAGTGGTGGCTACTGTTCTGTTTGTTTTCTGGAGGCTACTCCTTTTAGGTGAGACTGTGAATTGTTAAAAAAAAATATGTGTACCATTCGTAAGTGTGTGGGCTTAGTTAAAACTTCATAATAAAATATAATTGATTGAATTGTCTATGTCACATCATATCTAACGCAGGACTCTCAAAAGAAAGACAAAGGTGCTACCAGCTGACTCCGACAGGTCATTGCACGCTACATAGTGAATTCCATCATATCCCTCCCTTTAAAAGTCCGAATTCCGACCAATACCTCAACTCGAGATCTATCACGTCACATTACGTCAAATTCTCCTTATGAACCTGCTGTTTTCGCCCTTACATGATGGTTCAAATCACAGGTTCACTTTTCACCATGTGCCTTCTTCAACGTTGATT
This sequence comes from Macrobrachium nipponense, assembly GCF_015104395.2. NCBI lineage: Eukaryota > Metazoa > Arthropoda > Malacostraca > Decapoda > Palaemonidae > Macrobrachium > Macrobrachium nipponense. Next base: position 74,960,112 of record NC_087213.1, on the reverse strand, counting down.
GTAGTTTCGCAAAAGTCTCTGCGCTGATGCCGTCATATCTGCCATCTCTGCGAGGGAGCTTTGCGTGCGGACACGCTAAGCGTTCCACGCCATCAGAAATTGCCGCATCAATTGCAATTTCTCTCCATCTCAGAGAAAGAGGCTACTAGTTTTGGGTTCTCTGGGCCATTGCGTGGCTTTGAGTTTGGCCAAATGATGGCTTTTAGCGCCCTGCTATCAAATCCCTTCCCCTAAGGGCCTTTCATATCGCGTGGTTAGGTAAGCTGCTCTCTTCTGCCTGTATTTAAAAATACTTGTGTGTGTGTGAATGTGCATGAGAGAGAGGATCTGGATTGGAAAAATTTTACCTCCTCATTTTTCCTTCAAGCTTTAAATAACAGGCAAGCAAACACCTACATCTCTTGCGGGCGACAGAAAATGAAAACTATGAAAATGAAGTGATATCTAGTGGGTCTTCTTGATCTTTCTAAGGGAAGGACGCTCAGAGAATCAAGAAAATCTGTCGGTGGAAAGGAACTTGATTATTATGGTCGTTGTGACATCAGTCATATATCTGACATCAGCTACGAAATTCATAAGGTACAACAACCAGTCTATATTGGCTGTTTTTAGTAACTAAATTAGATTACAATACTGTTAAAACGTACTTACCTAATTGACCTCTTCATTACCAATGATACTTCCTTGCAGCGTATATTTGATTGTCCTTGGATTTTTTGGGACTATTATTTATACGCCCTTCGATTAAGGTTAATTTACTTCTAACGAAAATGTAACAACAAGCCTTTTATATTGCCAGATCTTGCAAGAATACTATCGCTATGGTACCGTCACGGTTATTTACCGGCGTATGTGAATGTTATAAATTTTGCTGCCTAAATTCTTAATTTCCATTAACTGATCGATAGGTATGAAACTGCAGTTGTAAAATCTTTAAGCTAACTTGATCCAGAATAGTGCCTGGTTTTGTAATGAGTTTTTTAGTATTGCTGGTATTTTGAGAGGGGAAACATCAGCTAAATAGTTTTCATTATTTACCAGTTACCGTATTTACTGTTAAACAGCCATGTTATTAATAATCGAGTTTTTTTTTCCCAAGCTAATATTAGTTTTGGGACCCATGGTTGTTTATAATTTTCATGTTTCACGAAAGTCGTGTTGTCCCAGATTCCATCAACACAGTGAGAGACCGTGGGAGACTTAAGTCAAATACGACGTCGAGGTGAATAATATTCATTTTGACAATTTCCCTCTACATTGATTCGGCGGAATGGATTTGGAATAATAACACAGGCTGCTGTTGGTCCGGCCACGATCTCTTGCAATCACCCATAGATGGGTCGTTTATGTGACCATATCAGGCTACTATTACACTCAGAATCGTGCCGCGGCTCAGACCCTATGCATGTACTGAAATTATTTATCTCTTGAATTTTTTTGTCCTTCTTCCAGACCATACAATTGGCAAAAATACTGATTGGTATAATATTCAAGAGATATTTTATGGGAAAAATGATTCGCTGGAATAAGACAAGTTACTTCTGCTGCGGTCTCTGTCTCCCTCTCGCTGTTGTCACACACACACACACACACACACTCGCACACACACTAGCACATACACACACACATATATATAATATATATATATGTGTGTGTGTATGTATGTATGTAAGTATATATGCATGTATGTATGTATGTATGTATTTATGTATGTGTATATATATGTGTGTGTTTTTGCGTATAAATTGAGTAGAAAAACATAATTTTCTCTATAGATGCTTATTTAAAGTCCATATTGTATGTATGTATGTATGTATGTATGTATGTATGTATGTATGTATATATATATATATATATATATATATATATATATATATATATATATATATATATATATAGCTTAGTGTAAGGAGTCAGGAGTCAATCCATACTACTAATCATCAATAAAGGGAAGAGGACACACACAGATGTATAGGCTGTCTTCATTCCGACGTTTCGTAATTATCACATTAATTACATCATCAGGGCTGTTAAAATGAAAAATAGAATTTATAGTAAAATTGTAAAAACAAAACTAAAAATTAAAAATTCAGAAAAGCAAAAGCTAAAAATTAAAAGCTAAAAATTATTCTTACAAAGTGTACGAAATATACACATTAAAATTAAAGGAATTAAATTTTAAAAAGGACTTAGAATTGGATGTTCAATTTTACTTATTAAATCAACTTTGAATTCTCTTTAATTCAACTATCTCTAAGTTTTGTGTAGTTTTACTAACTCAGTTATCCCTGAATCCTCTCTAGTATTAGACTGCTAATGACAGGTAAAATTTTCCTCTAAAGTGCAGCTGTTATCTGTTGCATTTGAAGTGGTAATTGGGTTTCATAGATCATTGTTCGTGCTCTAACTTTTATCCTGAAAATTTAGGAATCAATTGAAAACTTTTTAAGTGAAACATTAGCATGTCTGCTTCCATTTTTATTCATGAAATGATTGTTGTATATATTACACATTTTTCACTCAATTTTTTCTTTAGTGAACCTTGTTATCGTGTCTACGAACGAGTACGTAAGACAGGTGTGAGATACTGTATGCAACCCCTGCAACCTTTTATTACTCTCTCTCTCTCAGTTTCAGACCTAGATTATTTTCCTAACTCTAAAGCTTCGAAGGTCTCTCCTTTGATGTATAGGGATGTACTGGGCAAAGCGAAACCAAGTTCTTATGTACTCTTATATAAAAACATCATCAAGTATACTTTTCGTAGGACCCCTAGGTACTGTGATCTACGAGCAACCATCAGTTTTCCTACTGAATACCTGATACATGACATACTTCCTAAATATTGCCCACTTTATAGATAAAGCTTCCTCTCTTACTTATTTTTACAACAAACATTATCCATTTTTTGTTTTTTATACATTTTCTGTATGTGTCAAGCCAGCTTTACCCTCTCTATCATAAATAATTATCTCAATAAACATGTCGTCACGTGTCATTACATCAGCCACTATCTTCCTGTCTTATGTTTTATGACTTTTTTTTTTTTGCTAATTAATTTAAAGGAGTTTCGAATTTTAAAATAACATATTGCGAGTAGGGGAATGTTTTCAGATTTTTTTTTATTCCCAAGTGGAATTTATGTTTCATATTTTTTACGCCTTTCAAAATTCTTGTAGTGGATCATTACATATAGATATTAAATCAACGGAAATTCTCTTATATTCGACACTGATGATGGCAATTTGTATAGACCAGCTGCTGTTACGTCTGTCGATGAAATATCAGTGAATAATACGGAAATTGCTTTTACTTGTGACGTAAATGAATAATAGACTGATCGCTGACTGTTCATTTACTTGATTTACTTATTACGATGTGCCACCAGCATCACTTGCCTCATTTCATTATTGTAATTTTAAAACTCAGAAAATGGTGGTAGTTGAATTTAGTGTAAGTATGTCTTAGTATATATAATATGTATGTATGTATATATATATATATATATATATATATATATATATATATATATATATATATATATATATATATATATTATATATATATATATATATATATATATGAGGTTTGAATAGCTGAAATTCCTTTTAGCTCAACAGTTTCGGCCTCTAATGGCCCTTATCGAGAGATGTTTATTCATTAGCGCACAGTACATTCAAAGTAAAATATAAGAAAAATAAAAATAAGCAGTTAGATAAACATTGGTCATTGAAATACAGGAAAGTCATTTACTCTAACAACCTATTTAAAAGGATTTACAACCAATTCGAAGGTTTCAAAAGAAAAATATCTGTTAAAATATTTCATCTAACAATTAAAATATGAACTTAGCGATAGGACAACATTGCTTAGTTTGCATCCCCACGGCAAAGGTAGCCGCTCGACAAAGGCGCCTTATACCACAGCAATCAAGCATAAGCATAACACATATAAATTGAAACAATCCTCTTTTTAAAATGATTTATAACCATTCAATGGTTTCATAACATATATCTGTTTATTTATTTATTTTATTACAATGCTTTACTACCTCTACTACGAAACAGAAGCGACCGTTCCTTCCTTTAAATAAAAAAAAAGTATCTTTTCCGGACTTTTCTC
>NC_087213.1:74948490-74950990 GCF_015104395.2 Macrobrachium nipponense | reverse complement strand
GAAAAGAAGACCACACACTTTATCATCAAGCGGTTTCGTAATCTTCTTGTCGTGCGTTGAAGCATCGTGCATCCACCCGGCTCTTGTAGTGGCTCTGGTTGAAAGCTTTGATACGCATTTTGGGCCTCACCCACACGGATTCTTTTGCGAATGTTACTCTTAGAGACATATTGAACATTAAACATTGAAATGAATATTGTCTCCGGTTGAATCTATCCCAGGAAGTCATGTTGTGCTGCTACAAATATAATGGAAAGAGTACTTAGAATGATAGTAATCAAAATTGGTCATATATTTAGTGAAGATAACCACCCTAGTTGCATCACATTCTCATGATTTCCCAAGAATAAAGTAGAAAATATTGTAGTAAATTATAAAAAAGAGGTTATGGCTGATTGTGGATTCAAGGGTAAATCTAAAGAACTGAATAATCAGAAGAGGTCCATAGAAGACTAGTGCTGTTGAAATGACTATTAATGTAAGTTGGGCTCAATTTATCAGTAGCAACATTTATGTGCTCTATTTTTTAACAAGCTGTTTAATTGTGGCGAGAGAGTATCAAAGTTTTTATGCTGTGGATTGCGAGACTTGCAAAGCAGAAAAAAAGGAGAAAGAAAAGTTAATCGATATCAGCGGAAGATCGTGAATTTTTCAAATATTTTGTTCTTTACAACAATTTGTCGTTGCATTATCAACAGTGTAGTTTTCATACTCAGGCATGATTTGACGATTGAACGACAATTCATGCAACTTAAGCCTTTATGGTTCTGTCATACATTTTACAGTTCTCTGTTGGGAAAAGATTTTTTTTTATATACTATGGAATTAATATTGTAACATCCGACCTATGTATAGTTTTTGTCATTTTAGTTTTTGAAACGTACTTCATGTAGTGCATTGGTTACGGTAACTGCTTAACCAGAGAATGCTTTGAGATATAGTAATATTATATAATATTATATATATATATATATATTTATATAAATATATATATATTGCATTATATTTAAATATTTTAATATTTAAATTATTATAATCTATAATATAATATATATATATAAAGATAAATACATACATACATACATACATACTACATATATATATATAATTATATATATATATATATATATCTATATATATATATAGATAATATATAATCATACTATATAATATATATATATCTATATATAATCTATATATATCATACATATATATATATATATATATATATATATATATATATACACACACACAATATATATATATGTGTGTGTGTGTATGTATGGTAAGATGACCTCTGTGAACTCTGTCAGGAAAACGTACTTTCAGAAATGCTGTCACGTATAAGTAAGTCGAGGGCATGCATCGTCGGGGAAGCTCTTACACCTCTTGTGTAAACTGTAGAGCCAATCCTTTTTAATCTTGGCTACAACAGCCCCCCACCCCCACCCCTACCCCGTCTTCCCTTGCATTCTCTCTCTCTCTCTCTCTCTCTCTCTCTCTCTCTCTCTCTCTCTCTCTCTCTCTCTCTCTCTGTTAAAGAGGTTTCCGACGTCTTGTAGCGTATACGTTTTCACCAGAAAATCTTATCGTGCTTGTATGGAGTCTCTTGTTTACCATACCACTTACCATATTATTCATACGGTTCCCATCGTAAACACTGGATGTACTTGGTTTCGGGTGTGCCGGCCTTAGCACAGGTGTTTATCTTCTTCTCTCATTAAGCCCCATCCCTTCTCGTGTGCAGGTATGGGAGGGTTTCACTCCGCTGATTAGGATTGCAGATCTCGGAGGAACAGAGACAGTAACAGCAGCAGGAGCAGCAGCAGCTACCTCTTCAAAACCTCTACTTGATAGAGGCGTCTCGTTGTACGTTATGAGTCTTCTGAACTTTCGTTCCTCCACCGCTGAGTGAGGGATTGTCCTGAATTATGATAGATAAGGAAACCACTTGCATTTTGAAAGGAATCGTCAAGTGAGACGTCATTTAAAGAACTAAAGTCTTCCAACGTATTCTCTCAGGTGTTCGTATTTCAGTAAAAGTTGAATCGCCTGTTCACGAATTGTCCTTATGGGCCTCATTCATTTCAGTTTCGAGGTCGATCGTTTTATGCTCTTACAAAATCGATTTTCAAAGACATTCCGAGAGTAATCGTGCTCTTTTGAGTAAGAAGGAAAATAGCTGAAGAATAGGGAACAACACTAGCTGGTTATACTGGACAATTACTTAAGTTGTATTTTGGTAAAATAATTGATCCGAATGTAAAAACTATGCGGGACTATAAATATTACCTGATTAAGTTGGAGTTTTTCATAAGGGTCAAATAGATGATCAGAGAAGAACCATAAGGAGCTATAAATATTACGTAATAAGGTTGAATACTCCTATAATGGTGAACTAGCTGATGAGATGATAAATATAACGGGCTATAAATACTACTCACCTGTGCATGGGTTAAATAGCAGATGGGAAGGGAACTAAAGGAGCTATAAAATTATC
>NC_087213.1:74938490-74940990 GCF_015104395.2 Macrobrachium nipponense | reverse complement strand
CCTCCTACATACCCAAATTACCCAGAATCCCCATTAAATCATGAATGGGATCCCTCCATATCTTCCCCCTTTAGCGCTTAATTGTTGTGATAATGAATGTTTCATCACCCCTTCCACTCCCCTTCCCCCAACTCCCCTTCCAGTTACACCTTTCTCTGATCTTCCCAGAGGTCCACTACCTCATATAGTATGCCTCTTACGACCGTCACAGGGCCGTTCATCCTTATTTGGCCTCTAGGGGTGGAGGCCGTAGCCCCAATTAATGCTTGCCCGTGTTGCGGCACCCTGCGGGGCCCGTAATATCTGTTGCTCGGGTAGCTCTTAAGGGGCCCCTTTAAAGTGCCAATTAGACACTGTAGGAGAAAGGTAGTTAGGGGTTTTAGGTATGGATGATTATACAGGAGGGACCTTCTTATATTAAGCTCAGATTGGGTCGGGCAGCATTCGCTTACGTGGCTGTCAGTAATTACCGGAGTTTTAATTGGATTTTATCTATTAGCCGTCTACCGCGCGCGGTTTGTATGGAAGCCATCAGGAGATTATTTAATTTAACAAAAGATTGCGTGAGGTCGACGGCCCGTTCCTGGGCTCTCTCGCTCTTCTGCCAGATTTCGAAATTTGCATTTAAACTAGAGTAGGAAGTGTATTTAGAGTCATTGCGTCCCTTAATTTGTTTTTCCACCTTTCCTTCCTCTTTATTACTTGTTTATGCCAGTGCACGAGCCTAGGCGCTATGTGGTGCTTCGCTCCCCTTAGGGGCGTTTCTTTCACCTCATACACTGGCATCTTCCTCCTTCTACTTTTTACGTTAACTTGCTATAAATTACTGCTTTCGTTATCAAAGTAGACATCATCTTCATCTTGCCTTTGTTTTTATTAATCACAGAGTATTTCAGCAATGACATAGTTCCTCGCTGGACGAGTGGTTTTCGCGTTCGGCTGCCAATCCGGTTGGCTCGGCCAACGCGGAATCAGAGGAATTTATTTCTGCTGATAGAAATCCATTTCTCGATATAGTGTGGTTCGGATCCCACAATAAGCTGTAGGTCCCGTTGCTAGGTGACCAACTGGTTCCTAGCTACGTAAAAATATCTAATCCTTCGGGCCAGCCCTAGGAGAGCTGTTAATCAGCTCAGTGGTCTGGTAAAACTAAGATATACTTAACTTAACTTAACTCAGCAATGACATTGAGTGTCTCACGATCTTATACAATGATCTTTTACACGCCTCTAATTCAGCAAGCTTATAAGTAACGGTCTCTTACCTTTTAGAGGAAAGTGGCGGAAGTGGTTGTTTCCATTCCTTCAGAACAAAATTGAAATGATTGTGATGCAAATCACTGCACCATCAGAGGATATCCTATCTGGTCATCTCCCGAAACTTTAGTTCCAATAAAGGGAACAATCGACGACCACCGGTGCCACCGATGGTGCCTGTGACCACATCAGTGAATGCGATTTGTTTCTCTGTGTCAGTATTCGGTTTCTTTGGTGCAGTTCTACACTGCTTAGCATTAGAGGTCTTTTATTCCCTTGACTGCTAAATTGCCGAACAGTTTTCTTGGCAGTGAAGTGTGGGTTTCAATGTCAGTGGGACTCAGAACGTTTGTAACACGACATTAAAGTACCTTGCTGCTTGTGCCTGATGTTGACGACTTATCTCTCTTGTAATTTTTGTCTCTTGATGGCTAGGTTTTTTTCATATGGTTATTTTTCTTTCACTTGAATTTTGCTCTTCTTCTTAAGGCTGTATTTTTTCTCTCTATTTCTCATAATGGCAGGTTTTCAGAGGAAGAGTGATAGAGCAAGCTATTGGTCTCTTTTTCTTTCTGTATTTCATTGTTTGAAAATTTTAGAGATTAAAGGCAGAGATGAGTTGAAATCAAGTATTGTTTCTTGTCAACAAGGAAATTCCTGTCAGCTAGGTAGATCGAACTAATTATTTTTTATGAAGACAGTGTATTTACACAATCAAATACACACACATATTATGTATATGTATATATACTATGTATATATTATATATATAATAATGACTGTGTGTTGACATGATGTGCATATGTGTGTGTGTGTTATATTTGAAACTTCTCCTGTCAATATATTTACAAATGCGACTATAAATATTTTACATGAGGCGTTGTTGAAGAATGAACTTTTAATATATTTCGTATATTAGGCACCATAAGAATCGTCAGAAGATTAATTATAACGAAGAGTTCCCTGAATATTTTCTATCGAAATATGAATGGTCTAACTGTTTTGTTATCTCTGTTGCATCCATAATGCTTTCAAGTATGCATATGTGAATGCATTGGGATATAAGTAATGTTGGTTTTTACCACTGAAAGTTTGTTTGTGATTTAATTTTTGTAATTCTCCTTCAATATTTAAACCGCTCTGTTATATGTATATATATATATATATATATATATATCTATATATATATATATATATATATATATATATCATATATATATACACGATACACCCCTATTATATAA
>NC_087213.1:74923490-74933490 GCF_015104395.2 Macrobrachium nipponense | reverse complement strand
TATTATTACTGTTATTATATATTAGTTTAACGGGACTACTGAGGCACATGTCTAGACAGATAGTACCTGGAAGAAGGATTGTTCTTTTTTTATAATTGAAAATTGAAGCAAGGTTAAGTTAAAGAATTTGGTCATCCTAATAAAGAGACGTCGAAAGTAACAAACGGATGAATAGTCAGAGGCAGAAAGCATTTTCTTTTCTCGGTATCTTCGTGGTCTTTCATCACCAACGTAAGTTCCATTTTACAGCAGTGAATGGCTCTATAATTAAAAACAGATAAAACAAACAAGAATTTGATTGTCGTGGTTGAATCGTGACTCCCATAGATTGTATAAATTGAACGTTCTTTAAAAAGGAACATGGCAGAAAATCCTTTCATCTGAGGGCTTTCAATTGGTTGCCTTCCAATGAAATCAGTATTACTCCAAAATAAAAGATGAAAATTTAGTCTTACACCTGTCAACTTCAAAGACAAACCGGAGGACTTCTAAATTATCTTTTCTCTCTCTCTCTCTCTCTCTCTCTCTCTCTCTCTCTCGTTTCAAACAGATCGTCTTCTCTTCTCTCCTCCTCCCTCTCTCTTCTTTCTCCTTTCCTCTCCTCCTCCTCTCTCTCTGGGTGTGTTGCGTATTCTCCAATGGTTCAAGAGTTCGAGCGAAATTTTTTGAGAAGCAATTTACATGTCATAGGGGTCAATGAACTTGTATCTTTAATTTGAACGTAATAAAACAAAATATAAGCTTTGCTGTAACTGATATTTATTTTACCCTGATCTGAATTACTGATATGTAAAATGTCACATTCGACTTCCCTCTGTTATGTAACTCCTTATAATGGCGTGTTTATGTTAATACTTGTGTTTGTAATCGTAACATCGAATCTCTTAAAAGGGTTTGCTATGATGCTGCTCCTTAACGCATAATATTTGCACAGGAATGAGTCTGCCCTCGATTCTTGCTATGTTAGAGACACTCGGGTGTTTTGCTTAGCTAATTCGAATACTAAACAATACTGCTTTTGTTGTTGGTCTTGCTTGGGTCCTTGACTCGGCAGTATTTTCGAAGTGTGGGTTTGTGAAGTGGCGGTGGCAGCAGTATTAGCAATTTGTTGCTTATCTTGGTGTATTTGTGTGTCAGCCTGTTTTGTTATCTATCATTCTTCGTTGGTGTGAGGTTGATTCTTTGAGGATTTTGAAGTTTGCTTGGTACTATATTGATTGGGAAAAGCTCTCCATCGCTAGAGTATATATAGTGCTCTAAGTTGAACCCAGGGAAGGGTTCGAAAGCTTTGTAAAGGGTTTTAAATTATACACGAACTCGCAACCTTTTTTATTACTGTGGACCTCTTTGAACACTATAATGATTAATGCAACCATAAAATAGCATTGAAATTATGTAATATTTTTATATGTTTGTTTGTGCATATATTGCAATTTTTGTAATACGTTTATTTTCGATGAATGAAAAAACACAAAATACCTGAAAGTGTTTTATTCTTTCCTGTGTGATGACGCTTACTCGGTTACAAACATGCAAACAAGCACAAACCATGTATAAGAATTCGGTAATTTATTCCTAAAATTCCTCCATGCAACAGACACTTCCCATTTATCTCGCGTGTTCTGGGGTACTCGCATTTTTCCCATGTGCCCTGGTTGCATGGAAGCGTTAACCTCGCATTTTGCAAGAACAATGAACTGTAAAAAGCAAATTTGTTACTGCTTGCCTTGGCAGTAGCAGGCAAGCAAGCGAGTTCCTTGGGTATGTAATCTTGGTAGCTATTGTTATCATTTTGTGCTTTTGTCTTGTATTTTTGGTGTCATTTTACTTACAGCGGTAGGTTTTGCATGCGAGAGATGCTTGTCAGGAATGGTCTTTCTCATTCGGACATAAACAGTACTTTGTCTTCTTTTCGTAACCTCTTCTTTTCGCAAACTAGTTACGTCTTTTAGTTCATTGCAGTTCCATTTTCAGCACCACTGAACATAATGTCTGTGCGTGTGTGTGTGTGTGTGTGTGTGAGAGAGAGAGAGAGAGAGAGAGAGAGAGAGAGAGAGAGAGAGATCGTAATTATCACTTTCTTTTCGCACAGTGATACATCATTTTCTTAAGACGTTTGACAAGAATAGAAAGAAAACACGCGGGAACCATCTGTCCAGCGAAGATTCATTAATCCATATTAATTACATACCAATATGCATATGGCCATAAGGGCGTTAACGTCTTCTGCCAAACTACAGCACATTCGAACTTGTGGTGGAGAGTCAGAGGGCTTAGAATTCTATACCAGGTGCAGGTTATTGAGCTTCATTTGGGTGGGGCTTTGGTGTCTATAAATCCTTTTCTTCTTCTTCTTCTTCTTCTTCTTCTTCTTCTTCTTCTTCTTCTTCTTTAGAGGGTCAGAGGAAGGAATAGCGCCACCAAGACTCGCCGGAGGGCAGTAACGAAAGCTCAACCGAAGGCTCTAGAGAAGCCCCAAGGCTCTAGAGGAGCTCCAGTGGCCTCTCTATTTCTTCCCTCCCAACGCACTCATCCTGGGATGACTCGCGGTGTAATTAACCAATTCCCCCGTGTTGGCGAATCAAGCTGTTGGTTTCTCATAATTACTTTCTTATTTATGACTCTTAACAGTCCAAAGGTCTGACTTAATGGCTCTGAAAAGGAGTTGAAATGTTCAAAGCAGTTTCTTGCTGTCTTCATTAAACAGCTCTTCGTTCGTATCTTGATTTCTTTTTCACTTGTGGTTTATTCGTCAAAAAAAGGAAAAAACTTACCTTCTGTAGGCTGCTGGATTTAATGTTGTTTTAATAGTGAAATAGGAAATTTGACAGATAATCTTTTAAGTTTAGAATTGATTTTTATGATCCGTTGAACAATAAATAGTAATGGTTGTAAGTTTTGTTCATTATCTGCTTAAGTTGTGAAAGATAAAGACTAGCCTGTGTTTTGATGTTCTCTGCCGTTACACTATTCATACTTGCCTTTGTGAATTATCAAGAAGTTTCTCTCCCACCTTTGTTCTTACGCGGCTCCGTGGCGTTGGAAGTGCAGCACTTACCAAATCACATTTGAAAGAATATTTAAGTGCAATAATGTGGTTTCAAGGCCCTTTGCAAGGTGAGGGCCTTTGGACCCTAACTCATTTTAACCTTTAGGGAAGAACAAAAGTTGTTAATGAAAAATTGTATGAATGAAAGAGGATGCTGTGTCTGTTGTATTGATGCCGTTTCTGTTGTATGCATATGTTGTAAGAATGTGAAATTGCCTTTTGGAGAAATAGCTGATTTCAATTCCTCCCTTAAAGAAAAAGGAATCTTTGCATACAACCCATGTTTGCAAGTGTATGGAAGTAGAGGAAGCATAAGCCCGATACCATGAAATTCACATCTACAAGTTTATGTTTGTCTGCCTGCTTAGAACAATGATTTTCCATGCTCTGACAATACCAGATTTATTTTTGTTTGTGTTTAGGTTGACTACAAGTAGTGTGCCCCCCCCCCCCCCTTTTTTTTTTTTTTTTTTTGCCTTATGGGTATACATCTGTGCCACTAAATTGCTGCAAGATATCCAAGTCTGGTTGACCGTGGATGCAACATTTTGATAAGAGCAAACAATAAGGAAAGTGTCATGGTGGAAAGATGGCTTATAGCTGTCACCATGAAGGTTAGAAGCAGAAGAATTTGTTTTTCTTATATGTTAGCCTTTATGAAACAAGTGAATGGAGAAAAAAGTACCAGTACCGCACGTGATCGTTATCATCATTAGTTTGAGAATGAATATGTCAGTCATGAGAGAGAGAGAGAGAGAGGTTGACCTTCTCGGTTCTTATCACCTCATTCTCAGGAAGAAAGAGAATTGGGGGTTTGGGGGGGGGCGATATCTCTTCCCCTCCGATGTACAAGATAGAGAAGAAAGACCTGCAGACAATTTCATCACATCATCTTTTCAAATAACGATCAGTCATCGGTTATTAAAATGCTTTGTCTGGTTCTCTCCTGTGGCGTTTGCATGCATTTACTTGCTTGTTCCGAGAGAGAGAGAGAGAGAGAGAGAGAGAGAGAGAGAGAGAGAGAGAGAATTTGCGTGGAAGGAGGAGACGTGTAATGAAAACGGGAGCGTTTATCTGGATCTGCTTCTCATAAAGAAAGAAGGAATTACCAAAAGAAATGACCAATTCCCATTCTCGCGCGTTCTTCCCGAGCATAGACTCGGAGAACTGTAGATCACACCTCTGCAGTTGCTTTCAGGAACAATGAGAAACACCTTTGTGTTTTTCACCATCGTGTAAAGACAGGCTAAAAGAGGGGTTTTAAGTACCGAGAACTCTTATTTCATTAAGGATTCAACAAAACGCATTGAGGCTGTAATTACACGTTATATGTAACAAATCACCCACTTTAATCACGGACTAGGGCAACGGTAAGGGGAGGGGGGGGATAATAACCTGTATTTAATACACGCCGGCCATGGTTGAGAGCTGTGTCTAAACCGAATTGTTTTGGGTGAAGTATAGGGTAGTGCAAATTTCTCTCTCTCTCTCTCTCTCTCTCTCTCTCTCTCGCATCATAACACCACAATAGTAACCCACAAAAGATTCCTTTCATTCTCTATGTTGTATTTGCCACCTGAATCCTTTTGTTGCGATGTTCTTTGTTGCTGCTCTTTTCATTCTGTTATTATTCTTCTTCTACCGGCCCTTGTGTTCCACCGCCGGAGTCCCAAAGGGGGTGTTGTCTTGTGCGAGAGGCTTCTTTCGCCCTCTGCTTTTATTCTGCCGAACATGGTTAGGCTTGTGCTAGTGAATGGGCCCAGAACGCATCATTTCCCGTGCAAGTACAAGGTCAAGTTTCTTCTGCGGGCTTGTTTACGGAGTCTATAAATTCAGACACGCCGAGTTGTGTTTATAGGTCGGGGATGTAAAGCTTGGCGCCTGAAGTTTCCCCCGCTTCTCTCTCTCTCTCTCTCTCTCTCTCTCTCTCTCTCTCTCTCTCTCTCTCTCACTTCTTTTGAAAGGTAGATGAAAACGTGACTGACAGAATTAGAAGCTCCGGTTTCCTGCCCAGCTGGTGAGAGTGATTTCCAGTGGAAAGTTATTGCCTCTCTCGCGAGTTGTTGATTTGTTATTTTCCCGGTTTCGTTTTCTGCTTTCAGTTGTGGAAATTTGCCTTAAAGTTGAAAAGCCTAGACTCTTGTGAAGTATTAATCTGGACGCAAGGAATATCTGAGATGTACACACTAGAAAAGTCATATATATATGTTAAATACCGTTCATCAGCAAATCACTATAAAATTCTCACAACTATTTCCAGTGATGCCTCTGAAACAATCCTCGCTCCTCCTTTGTCGAGAGCCCTGCACGCGTAAATCTGCGAACATTTCACGGCTTGCGGGACGTTCTGCTCAGAATCTCCTCCCCCGCGAATGATTTACGTCACCGAAAAGTAGAAACATAAATTACCGGGCAAAAGGCATACATTAACGTTGCATATAAGAGGGAGTATAATGTATTACATTATTCGTCTCTCCTAATAAACTGCCCTCAAGCAGACTTCATCAGCATCAGCGGGGCCCCAGAGCGCCTCTTACATTGTTGAGCTCAAGCGGAGATGCAACACCTGATAAACCTCCAAGAAAAATAACCGCCGCGTCTCCCTTCCGCTTATTTGCAGGCGATGGCTGCAGGACCCCGACTTTGACGTTATTTGTGTTTATTCGTCTGTTTATCTCTTGCGTTTTCGTAGCCGTGTGTGCACAAAAGGACCTGAGAGCCCCTCAGGATTTGTTATTTCTTTTATTTGAGGATTTATATATTTATTCGTAACAGTGTTATATCTTCGCTTGCAGAAAAGGATTTGAGGGGTCATCGGGCATTATTTGTATCAATCGTGTACTTATTTATTGATATATCTTTGCCGTATCATTTCCTCCATTTGCGGAAAAGGACCTGAGAGGTCACTGGGTGTTATTTCGTACTCATTCATCCTTTTATTCATTTCATTTTCCAAAGCCGTTTTATTTGAGAAACCGTCAAGGCTTATTTCTATTCATTCGTCCATTTAATCACGTAATTATCTGAGTCTCCGATATTTCTTTGCTTACAGGCAAGAACTCAGACCTTGGTCCAGTGGGCGTTATTTTATGTATATTCTTTTTACACCATTTCCTGATAAGGATTCGAGAAACCAAATGGGAATTCTTTTCATTTTCCCCCCTTCATTATTTTTCACTTCCTCACTTGTAAAGAAAATACTGAAAAGCACAATGGGCGTTGTTTTCATTCATAAAAACAATTGCTTAGCTCCTCCCATTTCTCGAGTTGTCCACGCGCTACTTATTAACTGATTGCTTCTCACCTTTCCTTATTTCTACACTGCAAACTAACTAGGGGGGATGGCATTTATTTATGTTATTTTCTATGTGTATCCATTCCTATTCCTCTAGCTTCTCTAAGAATTTGATTGATTTTTCCCATTCGTTGTTTAGATCTTGTGCTGTTTTCTATATTTTTGTTTTCTGTGTCTTTATCAGTCAAAAGGATTACGGGGAAGCCGTGAGTCTATACATGCGCTTAGTCCTTGCTACATTTCAGTTGTGATTATTTCGTTGCCACATTTCTCAAAATAGGAATGCACTAAATTTCCACGACAAAAAGAAACCCCTTTAGAACGTTAGGAAATGGCGGCAGTGAGGGTGACTGGCGATCTTTTAGCAAAAATACGCTAATGATCAAGTCTCCCTTGGGTGGTTCAGCTTCAGCTAATATCATTGGCAAAAATTTAAGTAAATTAAGATGTCATTAATATATGCCCAGGGCGGTCACACTATGTAATGAAGTTCATCCTTATGATCCTTTTGACATAGTCTTGAGAATAAACTGCTTCAATGACCCAGATCATCGAAAAGCCATCTTTTTCCTGCATAAAAACTAATTTTAGTTTTATAACTATTATTGTTTTCAACTAGATATCTTGCTGATATAAAATGGTTTACAAAGGATTCGGCAGACAGTGTTATGTCATTACAGACATCAATTAAATTTGTCTCATTCAAGATCGTGTTTGATGGAAAGTGTCATTTAGTTTACGTGGTTTTTCATGTCTCAAACTGGTCTAAATTTGTCCTGCGGAAGTAACCATATTTCATTCACTGTGGTTTCCAATGGAAAACACGTATTACCTTTCCAATTGAATTAAATAAAACTGTAACTTGGTTGCGTGCTTCTTATACAGTCTGGTTAATACCGTCAACTTTATTGTTTTCGTTCACATCCTTGATATATTTGATCTCTGAAATAAACAGATAGACAATGGTGCGATTATTGAGAAGTTTTAGATAAGAAATTCCTCTCGAAGGCTATATTCGTTTTATTAGGAATTGTTTGCGCTTATCTTGATAATACTTCATTCCGACATACACGAGAAAGAAGAGACAATATCAACACTTAAGATAACATAGGATTCTAAATCCTTTACACCCGTGAGGAGAAATTGGTCCAAGGTGATGTTTCATTTTCTGTCATCGCTGTTTCTCAAAGGCATAACACTGACATCTTTGTGTCGGTAGTAGTACTGGGTCCCCTTTCAAGGACTACGTGTCCCAGAATTAGAGGAAAGGTCTCCCTTGGGTCTCTGAATAATCCCAACTAAGGTTGCAAGTCATGCTCTCTCTAATATATGTTGAATCAGTGAAGCTTGAGATCGTGGATTCTTTTGTGGCGGTAACATATCAACCATAAGCAGTTTAGTTCAGAAAGATTTTCAAGTCACGGGGTTCTTCCTATTTCAGGTTATAAACTTAAGGACAGTGTTTACGAATCTGGCTGCGGCAGTAGTCGTCAAATTAGGTAAATATGATCTTGAAGAAAATTCAAGGTTGGCAGTAACTTAATAGATTAAGATATGAAGCTAAGTGGGTGTATTTTGCAAATATACACCTTTTGGAATCTGGTGAATGCTTCGTGGATATAAAAATGTATGACATAAAGTTCGTATTATGATTCGAAAATAAGACAGTAATTAATAGTAATGTTATCCATTATTTCATTCGTGTTGTTTGTCTTTAAAAATAATAAGAAAAAAGAACAATACCTACGCCTGAGTATGTTAACAGAATCTCATTATATAGCAGTGTTGCATTGTAGTATTATGTAACAGAAAATACGACATCCCGAAAAAGACTTGCGTAGCCCTGTAACCCCATTTCAGGTTCCGCATACTCAGGGTTCGTACATGGTGACTAAGTGCCTACCAAGGTTGGCCGAGTTGCTGCTGTACAATTCTTCCACTAAAGTTTACTAATGTATGTATGTGTATACTCATGAGTGAATATACAGATAAAAGTAAACATGCGGAAGTTCGTGTATTGTTCTGATTGGTATGCTGATTTAATTTGTTTCTACTTTGTTATTATATATATATATATAATATATATATATATATATATATATATATATATATATATATATATATATATATATATATGAATGTCTTTTTACTGTCATAGAACAGTATAATATGAAGATAAAATGTCCGTAAAAACAAACTTTTTACTTTTTAAAATTTAAAGTGTTTTAATTTCGGGCCTTTTATTTTCAATATATAAATACTATGGGTATGGGTATTTTATCCTATATATATATATATATATATATATTATATATCCTTATATATATATATAGATATTATATAATGTTTTCAAATCAGTCTTGAATCTTTAATTAGGTCTGAACAGACAAAACTCGTTTCCCTTTTGAGGTACACAATGTGTTTTATGACAGAAGATTAGAGGACGCATGTTAAAGCTTCTGTAGAATGGCTTTTGTTCGATTTCATTTTTGATGATAGTTGAATTTTTGTAAAGATTAAGAAATATTTGTCTCCTTTTTTTTGTACTGTGCATCTTGCTAATGTATGATATTGACGATTTAAGATCTGTTGCCTAATTATCTTCCTACCAAATAAGGTACACCTTCTGAATTAGAAATGGGAATTTTTAATCCTTTCTGAGTTTAGTGATTTTAATAAGGAATTGGAAGCATTTGAATTAACTCTTAAATGTGATGACGCACCTGTCGTCTTGAAGATTTCGGAGCATAGACTTGCACAATAATTTTGCAAATGAATAAATGGAACCTAGTATGATCTGATTTCTCCTACTGAGTAAGTATTCTAAAGAATTCCGAGTGACATACTGAAGCAAGATTTCTGTTTTGAATATTTTTATTTTATATTTTTAGTATCCTTTACCAAATGAAAAAAATTTTTTGCGTTAATTTCGACTGCTATCTTCACATGGGTAAAGTGGGTTTTTAATCTCTCTCTCTCTCTCTCTCTCTCTCTCTCTCTCTCTCTCTCTCTCTCTCTCTCTCTCTCTCTCTCTCTGTCTCCCGAGAAGACGAAGAGGAAGTCGTTCCCTTTCTAACTTCATCTTGTAGAGATGACTATCTTTTGTAAGTTTTGTCTCTCTCTCGTTTATTTCCCATACAAAGTATTCTCATTTAATGAAGAGTTATATATATATATATATATATATATATATATATGTATGTGTATGTATATATATATATATATATATATATATATATATATATATATATATATAATATCATTCATTTTGAATAAACTCACATACGGAGAAGCGCTCAGAAGAACTATCTTCCCAGAATCCGCAGAATGCAGAAGATTGGCGTTTTTGCATTTCGTACACAAGGCTAGTATTTCCTTTTAGGGTATCAGGATGGCGAAGAAGCAAAAAAAAAAAAAGATGAGTAAGGAGGAAAAAAAAAAAAGAATGTAATTCCCCGCATTCTCACGGCGATTCCTCTACTAGGTCAGGTGGGTACATCCTTCTAAGATGCTGCTGTGGTATTCCTTTTTTCTAATAGACAAGTGGAGGATATTATTGGTTTTTACTCTCTCTCTCTTTTTCCTTTACCTCTCCTTTTTTTTTATATCGTAAGGTAATTTGGAGAGTTATGTCCCTTCAGGCAAGGACGATTCAG
>NC_087213.1:74913490-74915990 GCF_015104395.2 Macrobrachium nipponense | reverse complement strand
ACTTTGTCATTCCATTTCTATTTTGTGAAAAGATATTGGTATTTGAAGTAGTTCGCTTTACCAAGAGTTATTGAGCTTTGTCCTGTATAAGTAATAGTAATGGTAGTGAGATAATTAATTAGAAGCACGTATTCCATTCCTCTCTTTATAGATCAACGCAAGAGAGATAGAAAGAGGAGTAGATGCATTAGGCGTACGCAATGTATCTTCATGAAACCGTAAAGCTGGCTTTCATATACTCGTATCTGTGTGGTATAGTTCTACTTCTGTTAATATATATTATATATATATATATATATATATATATATATATATATATATATATATATATATATATATATATGCATATATATGCTTAAAAAATCACAGTAGATGCACGTGACTTCATTAAATAAGCGAATACCACAGGAAAATGATAGGCCTGTCAATTTCGTGTATTCGCTTTTATCTTATAGTATATATATATATATATATATCTATATATATATATATATATATCTATATATACATCTATATATATATCATATATATATATATATATATATATATATATATATATATATATATATATATATATATACATATATACATATATATATATATATATATACATATCTTATATACTATATATATATATATATATATATTATATATATACATATATATATATATATATATATATATATATATATATCTAATATATATATATATATATATATATACATAACTATATACAACTATATCCCCCGGAATGATTGGGCTCCAGTAGCTGGCAATATCCGTCATCATGCATATATCAAAGTGATAGAATGGATTTCTAAATCTCAACTGAAGAAACTCTGACGCCCGTGGCAGGATTCGAACCAGGACTTGACCACGATGATCAAATGGTTTTTGTTAACCTCATTCTGACGTATTGAGTGCATGTTCGAATCCTGCCTCGGGCGCTAGTTTCTTCAATTGCACATTAGGTTTTGTAGCGGCGAACGAATCCAAAATGTCTGAAGAACGGGAGAACGCAGTCTGGTTCTTCCTGAACATTTAATGCCCTTTTTATTCCAGAGACTTAACACCACCAGTATCACACGTTCAATGTCTTCATTTTCACCTCCATTATACTGTATGTGAATTATTTAGTGTTTTCACTGATCTGTCATCCTCCACTCTATCCACAAGCTCAAAACATACGAGCCCATATTTTCACCTTTGCTAATAATTTATACCTTGTATATATCTCCACTATTGTCTCCGTTTCAGAACTTCTTACACCACATATACTTCGCAACAATACATCTCAACAGCTTTCTGCAATTTTACTTCATTCGCGTTTAACATCTACACTTCGTTTCATAAAGGAGAGTTGGCTCCGCAGATCACTCATACATTCTCACCTTGGGTTCCATAGACATTTCAGCCTTTTGCTGACGATTCGCTGTTCTCATACTTCCGTCCTTCATTGTAAACTCCTAAACACTTTCCCGAATCAGCTGCTTTCATTCTTTCACCATTCATATTAATATTCATAGCTCTATATCTTCCTTGTTTTTATTTTACCGTCAAAAACTTTCTCTTACATTTACTCTCAACTTTCTCCGCTTGGGAACGTTTTCAAACTCTTTCACTAAGTTTTGCAGTTTTTTTTTATTGTTATTATTATGCCACGGTCAGTGCTGTATTAGTTACAAATATCAGCTATTTCACACATCATTCACAACTCATTTTCTGATCTTGCAAAAAAAAACATGAACCCCATCCATCTATCTATCTATCCTATCTGTCTGGATATATATATATATAATATATATATATATATATATATATATATATATATATATATATATATATATATATATATATATTATTATATCTTTATATATTATATATATATATATATATATATATATATATATATATATATATGTATGTATTTATAAGATGGGTAGAGATATGTGGGTATACAATCAAGATCGGCAGGTACGCTGCAAAACATGTTTCCCACGGGTCGTTTGAGGCACATTGAGCCACAAATGTTTGGACGATATTACTTTATAAATCTTCTCTTCCTTTCCTAAAGCAATGCTGGAACCTTCCCTTCCCCCCTCCTTTCCCTTCCACATACACACACACACACACACACACACACACACACACACGTAGAAAAGGTTAAATGATGAAATTGTCTCGAGTCGTGTTCATGCACATTAGCTAATAATCCTGACCGTAGAGACCACTCATTATAGTGTTGCTAACGTTTGATGGACAAAACATGTGTTTGGTTGGTGAACCAGAAAGTTGGAAATTGCCCTCGATTGCTGCCTCGTCGATAATGACCGGCAATCAATGTGTGTTCGACAATTTTATCTATATATGTGTATATATATTCCACACAGGAAATAAGAGGTGCCTGATGTGCACAGCCTTCCTTTTTGGGGGAGATCGACGTTGCTCGGAATTTAAATGAGGGCTCCATTTATGTGTAGTTATATATATATATATATTA
>NC_087213.1:74903490-74905990 GCF_015104395.2 Macrobrachium nipponense | reverse complement strand
TTGTCTGCAGTGCCAGAGTCAAAGGTTGTTAGAGTACAATAATGTTCCTCCCGCATCAAAAATCATACGAAGTGAGCGCATGTTGTTTATCGTCATTTGTATTTCCTTCCTATACTTGTAGATAGATTAAACTCCATATTTCATCCTTTTAAAGCAAATATCTTCATTTCGACGAGTAATGAATATTGGAAATGAGTTTTTCAAGGAGACTAGGCTGTTCTGAGCAGCATCGCAAGATTGCTGTCGGGGATAGATTACATGCATAGTAATGCTAGTTTGTCACTCTGGCAGAGAACATACAATGAGAAAGAATATATTCAGTTTTAAATAATATGGAATAATAATATGGAATTCCAAGGCATAGTAGTATGGCGTGTCTGGTAGTGTTTATAAATTTTTGTATTCTCTGCAAGTGTATAGCAAATGACTGTTTTTGTATGGACGTATCCACATACCTTCCTGTTATTAAACGCTTGAGTGAGGATACACGAGTAGCTCTAAGAACTTTTCAATGTACTTGGCCAGTATAAGTTAACTATGAAATTCCATATGCCCCTTTGGATTAATTATTCATTTATTTCTTCATGTGCAGATATGAACAACGTACAACATTTAGATGAATTAACAAGAAGAAAAACAAAGTGACTTTTGTAAATATCTAAAGCATGTTTAGTTATTTCTTTGTCATGATTTTAGATATTTATGCTAATGTCATACAAAACCTATCGTATTAGATGAATTTGCTTAGCCTGTCCTCTCAAAACTGGTACTTCCTGGGGATTGTTAACGTCTCATTTTAATTTTTTTACCCTAGATGAGTATAGTCTTGTTACATAATGCCTCTTAAATAGCAATGAAAAGATACAGCAGAACATCATATTTCAATAACATTTTGTCTTTTCTCTTGGAAGGAACTGCTTGATTTAGTAAGTGGTTTTCATGAGATGGGAAAGGTCTGCCAAAGAGAGCCTTTACAGAACCAGCAACGAGAACGATTTTAATTCACACCAGACCGCCTGACGTTAGCTTTTACGATCTGGGAGAGATTTCTCTGTAACTATGGCCGACCTGCCCTAAAAAAGACAGGCGACGAAGGAGTTCCTGTATTTGCTCAAAAGATTTTAGTCCCAATATGCCACTTCCATCTACGTCTCCCCACCTCGCTCTAGCTGTTGGCAAAGTGGGCCGGTGTCTTGTTAGACTTTGTTATTAGACAGACCTTGTTTATAGGGTGCCTGAACTTCCCTTCATCCTTCTCCCACCATCCCCTTTCTCCTCCTTTCCTACGCCTTCTTTCCCACTTACCTTTCTACTCTCCTTGAGTATTCTGTCGCTCAGCTTCTTGCCCTTAGGCCATCTATCTTTTTCGCTTTTCATGGGTACTTCAGGAATTATAAAGACAAAGAAAGTCATGAGACTGAATGACAAGAAGTGGCGGTCTTTATTGTAATTATTATTATTATTACTTTGTTTGAGACGTAAAAGGTCATTAGAATGTCTAGTAGCTGGGTTGATTAAAATAAGTAAATTAATGATTTTTTTATTCAAAGAAATGTTCAATTTGTTCTCTCACCAGTAAGGGCTTTTAAGCTAATTTCTCCAGTTTTCCAAACGCCATTTGCAGGAGACTTTAACGCATTACAATTCTTGTAGATTTGATTTCGACTCATAATGTAGGATTTTTTCTGTATATCAATTTCAGAAAATATTCTTGTCGCTCAAAATACTGAATGAATTTTATTTTATACAATTTTTTTACTGGTGAGGACAGGGCGGCGGGGGTGATATTACTTGGGCAGGTTGATTACTGGTGGGAAGCAAGATTCTGTTTGGGTGAGATTTTTGCCTATTTTTTTCATTACAAAATATTTTTTTCCTACTTCATGTGTATTAGGAATTAATATATTACAGTCTTATAAAAAATAAAAATAATTGGTTTTGTTTTAGTTCGGATCTGTGGTCTATTCAACCATTGAAAATTTAGTTATGCAAAGGAAGTAAATAACAGTAATTTTTTCTTCTTTATATCTTTTGAGATAGTATTTCAGATTTTTAAGGCTCCTTGGTTGAAAAAGTTCATGATAAAATGTTTCAGAATTCCGCTTTTTGTTTGAATTTGAGTCTTTTCAAGCCCTATTCTGAAATCCTCAGAACTCTGCTCACATTCGTTCATTTCTATTTTCTTTTCCTTTTTTTTTATCTTTTGCTGGCCTTATTTGAAGTGAACTTTACCGATGTTTTCCTGTTCTTGTGTTGAAGGTAGGTGTTGTATTTCAGTATGATCGTTATATTTTTCACGTTAAACACTATGTATTTGTAGATAACATGTTTACGCTCATCTTAGATATCCTTTTTGCCTTTCCACACATTCATTTTTCTTCCTATATATATGTCATTTTCCCGAAGCGTTGGATTGAGTGACTTATGCCTAAGTAGTGTCATAACAACAACGATTATTGACACAAAGAGGTATGGCATCCATGGCGATTCTTTACAAATT
>NC_087213.1:74883490-74895990 GCF_015104395.2 Macrobrachium nipponense | reverse complement strand
GGTTTTTGTCCATGTCAAAACCTTACAATTCTTTAGTTATATACTGTATTTGGCGATAACTGTTAATTATTCAGTTCTCAGAACGCACAAAATCCAATGGTATCGAGCGTTATTCTTTTTATAAGCAGACAATCGTTGTTTCTGTCAGATTTTTTTTTTTTTCGTTAAAAGTTTCACGTAGTATTTGGCCTTTTGTTCGTAAGGAGGGAAAATTACCCTTTAAATATTAGTTAAATTTCTAATAAGTAACTTTTGATATTATATAATCACAAGAATGGTAATGGAATGGTATAAACTTATGTTTCACAACTCTCCTCTTATCTGTTGAAATATCGTCTTATCTTTCAGTCTACCAGGTGTATCAGTGTATCCACCTGTATTTATTTATTGTATGGATTCATTATGCGGATATATAGGCAACTGTTATGTTAGTAGTATTGGAAAGAATGTGATTCAAGAAAAGTCAGTTAATTAAGTACATATTATCTATTAAGGACAGACAGTCATTTGACAACTTGAGAGGCCAATTGCACCTTCAGAGGGAGATGTTCCTAGCGTCACCTGAGCTGTGAAAGGTAAGGAAATCAATCATTCACAAGCCTAAGAGACGGCTAGCAAAATGTCTCTACGAAGCCCACGCCAGATGCTTTTTTAAAGATGGAAGACGAAAGCAGAGATAAAACCCCAGAATTTCGTAATAGGAGGAAAGAAAAAATCCGCGAGTCGAGCAATTCGAGAATTGCCAATTCTCATAGAGAGAGTGTGGGAAATGGTAAGCCGTCTGAAAAGAGGAAGGAGTTTCGCCTTCAGCTCAACAGAACAGAAGCCGAAATTTTGTCCAAGAAAAGAAGCAGTTTGGCCACCCGCCGAGTGAGAGAGTCATACAGACTTGACGTACTTTTGTTCAAGTGAGACCAAAGCAAACTCTTATGCTGTTGCTGACAGAGATATCCATTTCTTGTAAAGTTCGGCAATGCAAACATGCATGCAGTGACCTTATCGGCAAGATAGACAAGGCCTGGATTCTAGTGATCGGTGTGAAAATTGATAGGAAATCCAATACAAGCATGAAATGGGCCTTCGTGCAAATACTCTGATGAAATTCAAGAGTAACGCAAAAGTAAGACAATGCCAAGACGTTAAATAACAACGATCAAGTCTTAAACGAACAGCTTCCTTCAGGAAACCCTGTAGGGAAGTAGCCAGAGTGGCAATCATCTTTTTTTTTTCTATCTGTGCCTCTCGTTCCTCCTCCTCCTCCTTCTCCTCCTCCTCCTCCATTGCACCGGGATCCTCACATTCGCCAGAGGCCCCCAGTGTTTGCAGTCGCAATGAATCGGGATTAACACCCTCGACTGGACATGCTCGAGCGTTATCGGGCGTCGATATGCCGAGGGTTTCCTTACAAATGGTCACGACCCCAAGAACGGGAGAGGAAAATAAAATCGGCAGGCTCTGGATCATGTATTTAAAAAAAAAATGGTTTTTGGAGCTGGGTAGGAGGCTTCGTTCCTCTTGAATTCGCTACAGTTTTCTTTTTTTTAATGCAATCTGAGATGGGAAGTGTTTTGCAAGCCTTCCTGATAGCAACTTGTTTAGTATGTGAATATTTCAAAGCTTATAAGTACTTTTAATGTAATAAGCTGAAAGATTTTTTTTTGGGGGGGGAGGGGGGCATGTACAGCAAATTCTGATTTTGCATCCTGAACTTCCTGGGTTTTGTGTTGTTTAATATTTTCAAGCATTTTTTCACCAAAATGAGATCTGAAATGCTACTCACAACAAAAGTCTTTGTAAGTCCTTTTCTTCGCAGATGTTACGGCGTCCAATCCCTGAAATGAAAACTTTTCGGCAAGTAGTTTTTACACTTGGGTGTCGGTTGCTGAGGTATAATCATAAACTATAGTGTAGTTATTGTATACGAAGTTTACTGATACAAACTCATGAATATGAAACCGTATTTATAGATTAAGAAAAGAAGGATAGTAATATTATGAACTAAACAGAGACTTCTAAGGAGAATAAAACTGACTGCTATATAAAGTAGCAAATTAGTGTCATTTTGGTGAAGTCCTTTAACTGAAGTCACCACGTATAAGTTAGTTTCTCTAGGAACTTAAGAATATACAGACAGTTATACGGAACTATCTTAAAAGCAGGTGCTGGCATAAGGCCAGCTTAATCTACACAGACACATAAACACACATACACCAAGCAAGATTTTACAGTAATGGTTGCCAGATACGAAAAAATCGAAAAACAACTTCATGAATCATTATGTAAAAAACCGCATTGTTTATCAATATATATTATTATTGCCTGAGTAACAACGATAATATACAGGTTTAAACTCCACATTTAAACGTTTCATCGTCCAGCCCGGCACGTAACGTACGTCGGTTGGGTCGGAATTTGCCGTCCAAACCCTCTCTTTTTACCTTTATTTATGATGTTATGGGTACACTCGTATTATGGGCTAAATTGGTAGAAAAATTGTTTGGAAACTCTGTTACGATGATGTTAGTTTTGTAGCTCCAAGATTTTAAAAATTATTTAAGATCAGGGAAGGTGAGAGATGACTAGGACATAGTATTATCCTCCCCACTACACCATTTAGAAAGTATGTGATAATGTTAGCTGGAGTCCCATGGGCACTAGGAAAGCTGGAGGATCGAGACCCTATTGGGTGAGAACTGTGAGACAAGAGTATGGATAAGTGGAGATATGGAGGTGAAAGCACAGAAAGACACGAATGGCCTTAAATCACAGAGGCCCTTCAGGTCGCTTGGCTTTGGAGTCGGTTAAAATTATAAAAAAAAAAAAAAAAACACTTACAATAATTATTTCGTGGCTTTTGGAGCTAAGGTGTTGCGATTAACCTCCTTTCGAGTTTAGGTAAGATTCCCTGTATGTACCAGTAATTTTCTCTTGAATAATTTAACCTAGAATTCTGAAAAATATCCTTGGTAGTATCATGTTCTGTAGAAGTAAAAGGTTCTTTCTTATGTCTACCTTTTCTTACAAAATTGCCAGTTAAGTTGGAGGGTATGAAAAATCATGTATGTGTTTTTGTTTTGAATATATAATTAATATATATATATATATATATATATATATATATATATATATATATATATATATATATATTGAATATAAAGATATTGATCAATTTTAGAATATTTCAAACAAAATTTGTTCAGAAGTCTTCCAAAATGGCTGTCATCCTCTTTGACCTATTTTCTGAGCTTGGTTCTTTCAAAGGTCTCCATTTCTCGGCATCTCATAGCTCTTTGTCTTTCGTTTTGTTCTTGATCCGCCTCCCCTCCCTCCCCCTTTCTCCCGTTATTTCCCTTGCCCCCTCACCAATAGATGGCGTTAGCGATAACCTCTGAGAGCGTTATCGAACATCATCATTTTGGAAGTTACTTCTCTCTCAATCGTTGGCCGACTTCCTACGGTGACGCGTGACTCTTGATTCTAGGAGCGAAGGAGAACCAGAAAGAAATCTCCAAAGGGATCAAGTGTTTCAGTGGGCCTTTGCCTTCATTCCACCACCTCCTCCTCCTACTCCTCCTCCTCCTCCTCCACTATCGACGGTCGTTTGTTGCCGCCAGTGGAGTAAGTCGTGGTCGTAGGTGGGTCATCAGGCTGACGTGGAAGGTCCTAAAGGACTTTTGGTAAAGCCATTTTGATGTGTGGCCTTGTAACGGAAGGCGACTTCCTTCTTGTTTCATCACAAATTTTAACAAGGATTGCGGATGTTATTGTTTGAAAATATTAAACATTGAAATTTATGATATTGTGCCTGCTCCTGCTGTCTTCGTTTACTCGTATCTTCTATTTGAATCTAATCTTTCAGTCAATACTTGGGTCTGTAGCTTTTGCGTTGTTCATAAAATTGTTTTGAAATATATCAGTTTGATAAAATGGGATGCATTTGGAAGAGATCGGAAATTTTAATGCTGGTTATGAGACAGCAGTACCACTGAAAAAATAAAAAATTTGTAATACCGATGAATCAGCTGCGTGCTAGTTGCGAAAAAGCAAATTTCTTTCACTACCTGGTAGTGAGATAAACAGAGCGGATTCAGCTGTACACGGCCCGATAGTTTAAGGATGAAATTCATAGCTTCTTATAAGAGAACGTAGGTAACTGCATACAAGAGACGAGTATCTGTTTTGAGACGATTTTCAGAAGGATAAAAATAATTATTTCTTTTTGCTGGCAACTCTACGCAATGATAACCATAGATATATTCCAGATGACAGACTCATTCTTCAGTAAGGGCTTCTTTAATTTCAGTACTGCATTGCCCATTGTGATGACCCACAGAAGTTTTGGGAATCAGATTTTTGTTCAGCGTTCGAGTGGAGAAAGTGAATCCACGCGTGGTTATAGTATGCTATCTCCTCGGTCGTCAAAATTTATTTCTAGCCGTGAAGTACTAAACCTCAGGAGATAGACTTCATGTTTTGATAGCACGTTAGTGAGGCCATTCAGAAGAATGGTAACTTACAGCTCGAGTGGATGACTGTAGTGTGTAGTATTAGGCAACGCAAAAAAAAAAATGGTCACCGGAAAGCGCGGGGTGCAAAATCTTCACGTGAAGAATAACGCTTAGGATATACTCCTCACTATTTGCAACAGCATATGCCTCAGTAAGAAGATAAAAAATCATTTTTTTTTTCTCATTCGGTTATCATTTATTATAATTTATCATTCAGTATCGTTATTGCCAGAGTTGAATGTTAAATAGATATTAGGAAGTAGATCGTGATTTCTCTCCATCTACATAGGAAGACTCATTATTCATTACTCTGCAAGGAAAACTATTATGATGTGTATGTATGAAGATTTAGTCGCAGATCCATAGCAAATATTTTACATGAGAACAGGCTTAACCGTACTAGCAGTGCCCCAGTGTCAGTGGCGCCCAGAGAGTGGCCATTAATAATTTTATTACATACATACACACACACACACACACACACACACACATATATATATATATATATATATATATATATATATATATATATATGTGATGTGTGTGTGTGTGTAGTGTTTGTGTGTGGTTGTGTGTGTGTGTATACAGCTATAGCTAAACTTGGCTTTACTCTGCAATCTTTCAGTTTTCGAGGATATGAGGGGTTAAGAATTGTTATTGATGATAGATTTGTCAAAGGTAAAATTTTTCTTCGTGGCAGATTTGTTTTTGGATTCAATCATGCATCTGCTAATTCGTTAAGTAATGTTCTATTTGAGTGTTAATTGAAGGATATGAAAGGAGAATGGAAGAATAAGTGACGGACGAATCCGGTTTTTCTTATTTGTGGACTTTTTTTTTGACTCGTGGGTAATTAGTTAGAAATTACGTTTGCTCAGAAGTTAATAGAATTTTCCTTTTTGGGGTTTGATGATTACTAATGAGAAGTTTTTTAATCTTATTTTACTATTTGTAACATTCTACATACATACATGAATACACACATACATACATACTTAAGAAGAGAGAGGGAGAGTGGTTAATAATGTAAAGTAGTGTTTGGAACTCGTACTTCGAAGGTTTAATGCGAAGTGAGTTACGAAATTTTCAAAGACGTATTTCTTATAGCGTATAAAAGTGAAGGGACGATGAGGCAGGATATTTTTTAATGCCAAACTTCTCCGCCAACTCCCTAATAAACCAGACATTTGAGAATTAGTGAAAGGATATTTGTTGTGCATGCTAGCGAAAAAGAAATTCTACTTTCTCTGGTAAATTTCTCTTGAAAGTGGAACTGAGGGAGTTGTATACCATGTACCCTAGCCTTATACGATTGAAAGCGTCGAATGAATTCCTAAAAAGAACCTGGAAGTACGCCTATTTCAAGCAGCTCCCCTCGAGGTCGTCTGACCATCCCCAGCAGACAAACACCCAGGAGTGCCTCCCCAGGTGGGCCTCTTCCTCCGGTAATCACCTTCGCTCTCACCTCTTGGCTATTCTTAATGGGCTTCAACGACCGACGAGGGAAGGGCCCGGTCTGAGAAATACAGGCCTTCCTGTAGGATGCCAGATGGCTGCCTTTGCTTCTCTGTAGACGCTGTCTGCTTACGACCTCCTTCGCGTGACATGCACTCACTCCAGTTTTGGCACATGGGCTGACTTACTTGATCTTCCAATCGCCCTCAAACAAAGACACAACCCTCTCGCCCACGCAGTCCCCCGGGATTACTCTTAACCGGAGATAACGTAGGGGCCATATTCACATCTGTCGGGGCCGAAGGCGCTGGGCCTCCGGAGGATAAAGCACCGCGGGCCCCCCCTGATGCTTGTATGATGTATGGAGGCGGGTATCATTTGGAATCGCTGCCGACGCTGCGAGGTATCGCACGATTTATTTTTATCGCCTACGGCATCTACAGACCGCCCTACAAATGACTAAATTCAGAGAACGTGGCTGCGTGTCGGCTGGCTGTTTAACCAGTGGGAATTTTCACACTTGAGCGGAAAGGCGTGTACTCCTTCGCCCGTGTATTGAAAGTCAGGGATTGCCACTTGAAGAAGGAACCCGGGGGTGGGTATTAGGAGTCTGGAGAGAGAGAGAGAGAGAGAGGATGGACAGTGGTGGGAAGGTGTGGAAAGAGGTGGTCTTTCGTCACAGTCACTAAAAAGTTCCATTAGCAGAATGCATGTCCTTCACAAGTTTCAAATCCTTCGAAGACCTCACATCTTGCCATCATCACCCTCACGCTAAGTTGCTTAATGCATTTTCGAGGCCTGAAACTACTTCTTGATATCTATGATTGCATTAGATGAATATCATGTCCTTAGTTTGCATCTATTTCGTTAACTGCCTTTTATGATTATCACCCAAGTATCCAAGTTTTCACTATTCAATTCATTCTTAATTCAAATAAAATACTATCCCGTATTCATATTACAATTAGAATCAGATTAGTCTGCATCTTTATTTATGGATTCATAAATTAGTGATACATTCATTGTATCTCCGTCTCATTTCACACTTCATTCATCGCAGTTTATCCTGAAACCCTCACTACTCACAAAAGGTTTCCCTTCAGGGGAAGTTGTTATCCGCACTCCTGATACCCATTGCCC
Organism: Macrobrachium nipponense; assembly: GCF_015104395.2. Classification (NCBI taxonomy): domain Eukaryota; kingdom Metazoa; phylum Arthropoda; class Malacostraca; order Decapoda; family Palaemonidae; genus Macrobrachium; species Macrobrachium nipponense. The sequence continues at coordinate 74,888,887 of NC_087213.1, read as the reverse complement.
ACACCCTAGACCAACTATGATAAGACTCTCTCTCTCTCTCTCTCTCTCTCTCTCTCTCTCTCTCTCTCTCTCTCTCTCTCTCTCCGTTAGTCGTGTATGACTTTTCATTTTGTTCACCTCACCCTTTCATGGAAGACGTAAGGGTGTCGGAGGAGGGAGAGACGAAGAGAGGCCCATGTGATTTGGAATTCATTTGGAGACCCGAGTGATAAATAGAGAGGCATTGCGCTCTATGGATCGCCAAACATCAACGTCCATTAAAGAATATTAGCCGTTACTTAAGCCGTTACTTTAGCCGTTACTATAGGAGCCTTGGGAAGTGGTCGCATGGGGCTGTCGTTAGCACAAATGGACTGTCTAATGAGGGTTGATGATTGTAATGGAGAGGAGAAAACGAATGGCAAACTGGGGAAGGCTTGAAATTGAATAATTCCACTTCTAATGTACAGTTGAGACTGGATGTGGAAGGAGTCAACCTCGAGGCTCATCTTTGCACCCTGACATAGCTGTTTTCATGATGATGTTCATGATGAGTATCATAACAATTACGATAGCTATTCCTTCTTGATTTGAGATTTAACTAATAATTATCATTATTTTAATTTTTTTCTACCTGTTAAAATATGCTCTTCTATTTGTTCTCCTATCCCATTATTGATTTTTCATCGTATACTCCCAGTTTTCTTGAAAAATGTAGAATCTATCATTAGCATGCGCAAGAAAAAAATTATATGCCAAGGTTTATAAGTATTTTACTTTTTGTAGAAATTTTTTTGCCGAAGCAATTTATAATCTTGTGCAATTGCAGGAAAGGAATAAAGCAAAAGGACGCAACCAATGAAAAGTTTAAACTGATATTCCTAAAGAGTAAAAATCGGTATTAGTGGTAAAAGTATTCAGAGAGAGAGAGAGAGAGAAGAGAGAGGAGAGAGAGAGAGAGAGAGAGAGAAATCATATTACCTATCAATATAGATATTAGGATGTTCACTTCATGAAGTGGTTGAGAATTTACCTCTCAAATATATATATATATATATATATATATATATATATATATATATATATATATATATATATATATATACACAAATATATAATAAGAAAGAGGTTACAGTGGGAGGAAGTGAAAGAGAGAAACTTGGAATGCGTCTGGATATAGATATTAAGATATTCTCTGCAGAAAATTGTTCAGATTTTAGGAAGAAAATTAATATATGTAATATTAAACTGGATTTGGTCTGTCCTCTAAATTTTCTTTATCATACTTTTCGAGCGACAAGATTACGTTAAGTTCCAGTCTTTAGACTTGTAATTCGTACCCTAGATATTGATAGTATGTGTTTATTTTTATATTATAGCTTGCTTAATCATTGCTATTACTTTTGCTCTCAGCTGTGTAAAAAAAGATATCGATGGATTATATCTTCTACATATTAATATCACCGTTACATTTATGTGAAATATAAGATGATCTCTGTTAAAGGTATAAGTTTTAAAAAATGCAAAAAAATATGAAATATGAAAATGAACCCATCATCCATAAAAATGAACAAAGAAAAAACGCTAACGTAAAACGGAAAATGCCAGAGCTATTTTACTTTTTTGGTCGAACAACCCTTCATTTTGATCTCAAACTAATAACCAAATCGCAAGTTTAATAACACATCCATAAAATGTAATTAATGTTGAGAAAGAAATAACTCCATGGGAAATTCGAGAATATATTAATTTGGCTCTTCCTTGGACAGGCTGTCCATTACTGGATCCAAGAAGCAGCAATCACTTTGCTGTTTGGGTGGCCGCCTTAGGACTGACTGTATGCCATACTATTGAAAGAACCTGGGTCTCTCTCTCTCTCTCTCTCTCTCTCTCTCTCTCTCTCTCTCTCTCTCTCTCTCTCTCTCCTGCTGAATTGAGTAATTCCGCGTCTGTTTAGTATTAACAATTCATTTCTACTCCGTTCCCATTTAATTGCGGATGAGATCAGTCTCGTATCAAAGATATATTGTCTTTCCACCTCTTCTTTGTTCACTGTTTATTCGGTGTTTGGAGCAGATTCTGACTATCATATTCAGTTTGCTTTTTCGTGTAATAAGGAAATATCAGTCATTCATATGTGATTGTTTTTCAGATGTAGTTTCCGTTTTTTTTTTTTTTTTTTATTTCCCTATTTTCCTTGTCTTAGTTGATTATAGAAATTGGATGTGGGTGAAAAAATGTAAACATTATAAACAATGCGCTCCAGGTATGTGCATCAAACCTCTTGAGATAAACGGAGCGTCTTATTGTAAGATTCAGCAGTTAATTTACTTAGAGAGAGAGAGAGAGAGAGAGAGAGAGAGAGAGAGAGAGAGAGAGAGAGAGAGATAATGGTTTTGTAAATACTTTTGCATGTATACCTGCTTTGACATATGGACGACTATTAAACATGAAGATAGTCCATCATAAATGTCCCGTCTAATCAGATGTGACTTTTTTTTTTTAGTAAATAAGTCAAAATTTACTCTTACTCCCTCCTCTCTTAATATCTGCGAAAGTCTATGTAGGTCCTATCATACCGATGTGAAATTTCAACTTGCAATACTAATTTGGTTTTGGAATGATTTGTGATCACAGTGACACGAAATTTAAAACTGTATTTATGGTCAATATTAATGACACAATATTGCAGAAATGACAAATTCGCCGTTTCTTCTTAAATATAAATGAAATTGAATGCACATCAGAGACACGTAAAAAGAGTAACTGTGAATATAAAACCTTTGTCATAGAGGTATTACTAGTTATAAATGGGTCGTTTAATTTATTAATATAACCAAACTGCAATAGTAAATTCACATCAACCGTGCATTTGCTGTCTAGGCCCGTCCCTTACGACGCTCCTGATTGGCTGTTGATAAGCCAGTCACACGGCTGGAAACTCTCAGTCTCTTTCGATAGTTCACATGGGTAGGGTCTATGTTCCACCTCTCCTGAGGTATAGTTTTTTTCAGGAGAGATGGAACATACATCCTGCCCATGTAAACTCTCGAGAGAGACTGAGAGTTTCCAGCCCTGTGAGTGGCTTATCAACGGCCAATCAGGAGCGCCGTAAAGGACTGGCCTAGATAACAAATGCACGGTTGATGTGAATCTACTATAGTACGGAGCTGGAAATGTTCCATTTTTCTTAAGACCATCAGGTTCCGTATTAATTCTGCACCGAAAGTAAAATGTTTGTGCATTTTCCCTGTTCAAAATAGAGAGAAAGCGCGGAGAGGCTAAAAGGAAATTTCCACCTGCTCGAGGGTTTACGATTTCGTACGAAGCCCAGAGAAGCTACCTCCATTATGCGTACATTTTTTTTTATTGCCGCATTGACCTTAATAGACAGTCTTCCATCTACATTGAAGATAAGGCTTTCGTTATATTTGGGACGGAATTTCGTCACCGCTATGAAAATATTGTTTTCTTCCTAAGAAACCTATGAAGTAGTAAAATACGATTCGCTTTAGTGACTAATGCGTATATCCAAACATCTCTTTGTTCATAGACGTACTCATGTTTTGTATTTATTTCATGCAATAAGAAGAATTGTTGTCTCTAGTGAAGAGATCTTAACGCCGGTCACCAGTGAGTAAATGGTCCCGCCTGACTTCAGACCAAGACTTTACTGATTTACATCACCGATAGTCTTCTTGTATAAAGAGCAAGCTTTTATTTATCTATCCCCGAACAATTGATCATTGATAAGACGTATCTCTGAAGGTCGCTCAGCTCATGATGTGCTTTCAAAGGAAGGGCCCCGTTGTGTAACGTGCAGTTAAGCGTTAAAGAAATAAATTGCGGAGCCCACAATTGCGCGCACTTTGAGAAATACATTCGCCCGGACGTTAACTTCATTGGTGGGCCTACAAGTCAGCTTGTTAAATAGTCATCAAAAATGCTTTTATGACTTGTTCATGCCAGTGTCAGCGATGTTTTATAGCAGCAAAACATGGAGGATGTCTTCGTGATCATCTCCACAATTCTTCGGAAATATACAGAGAGGAAAGAAAATAAGATTGGTGACAGGGTCTTAAACGCACCGTGGGGGGCTCTAATGAGATATTTACACCTGGCGGTTTTTATGAGAATTTGTCTGCAGCCTCTCTCTCTCTCTCTCTCTCTCTCTCTCTCTCTCTCTCTCTCTCTCTCTCCATAATTTCAATTTTTGAGAGCCTAATCGTATGGAATTCGTGCGATGAAATTTATATATTGAATGTTTTCCATAACCTTTCAAGAAACAAGTAACAGTGTGTACGTATTTTCTTGTTATATTGTAGTTTCACTCTTCTTCCAATTTTATATTATTTTTACAAACACTTATTTATAAACATTTTCTTTCATTTTATATTTTGATGTTTTTGAGGGATGAGCCTGAAGAGAAAATCAGGTCCAGAGTGCTTGCATTATGTCCGTTAATATAATGTACACAAATTTCGGTGCTTTATAGTTGAGTCGCGTCAATTAACATCGTATTAAAGGCTAATAACCTAAATTATCATGAATTATTATTAACCAGTTTAGAATTATTTCAGGTAATCACGTGTCAGAATGATAATCATGAGGGTAAATTGGTGGCAAGAGGTCAAAAGAGAATTTATGCCCAAGTTTTAATTAATTTCCGAGACGGGATGACTCATGGCGAAGAGCTCACTTTGAGTAGGTTTATGCATGAAATGGGTTGTATATTTTGTTGATAAAGTCTCCGTCTCGCTTTATTGACGATACAAGATCGGAAGGAGATACTCGAGTCGTATTGGTGGAGATTTGACAGCGGGCTGTTGTATTTGGATGCTATCTGTTGCACTTGTCGACCTCAAGCGCCAAACTTCGGAAGCCTCGACGAGACTTTATTAGCTGGTATTGGATCTAGAGCTTCTTTTCATGTTTGGGTCCAATGTCTTTTCAGAGACAAATATAAAACAGTAACAAGCAAACATACACCCACGTACACAAAGAGGTTATAAGAGAAAGAATTTTGATAGATGATTTAAGTAAGTTGACCACACTTAAGGAAATTATTACTGCGATGCTTCAGCGTCAACTTGATAATTTAGTGTTCATAATTTGATGAAAACATTATTGATTTCTCCTCTCTCTCTCTCTCTCTCTCTCTTCTCTCTTCTCCTTCTCTCTCTATCTTCCCTATCCCGTTTATTGCCATAATTTTTTTTTTTTAGCAGTAGAGGTGTCAGCCTATTAACCCAACTTTCCATAACACTGGTTTGGCACCTCATTGGAATTCTGAAGCCTTGGTGAAAAATTTGCCATAAATCATGATTTAGTACCTATTGTCAACGATTCCTAAGTACTCGGAGAGAGAGAGAGAGAGAGAGAGAGAGAGAGAGAGAGAGAGAGAGAGAGAGAGAGAAG
>NC_087213.1:74865990-74878490 GCF_015104395.2 Macrobrachium nipponense | reverse complement strand
TTCCGTACATGAGGCAACGACGTCCGGTCTCCAACTGCCCGTATTAGATTCATTGTCCCCATCTTCCGGGATTTCCTGTTACCCTCATCACCTCAAGCTTGCTCACATTTACTTTCAACTTTCTCCTCATAGATGACGCGTCGGTAACTTAATTGATTTTCTCCAGGAGGAACCCCCTGTCACTTGGAGCGGTACGTGTATGCTCACTGTATGCTCACACCTAAACACACAAATATAATTGGACACACACACACACACACACACACACACATATATATATATATATATATATAATAGATAAATATATACATTATACATATAAGTAATGTATATAATATATATATATATATATATATATATAATATATATATATATATATATATATATATATATATATATTTCACACACACATACATGATGTTTGTATTTGCACTTCACCTATATAGAGGCTCGTTTTTAAAATCGATACATTCTCTGATTTTCATGGGACAGTAAAGGGTTTGTAAACATTTATGTTATTGAAGTATTTTCTGTTATCATTGTTTTAATTTCCCAAGGGGTTCCGCAATATGTGATCATTTCTTAAATTCTTTTAAGGCGGAGAAAATTAATCTAATGACTTAATTCCTTGGAGAAAATTAATGTAATAATGTTATCTGGGTTGTAGCCGCTGCATTTGCGGCCTTATTGGGAGAAAAATTATATGCTACCTTTTTTTCGATCGAATATTTATCTTGAAACATGTGTTTCACGTCATTGGAAATAATGGTAAGTGCGCGAGCAAGGCTTTATTAAACCATATTAAATTTTGATGCTCATAAAGCAGGTATTCAGGGCTAATTGTTTTGCAGGTTAGCGCAGGCGTGATTAGGTTCATGAATTAGCGCTTGATGTCGTTATTAAGGAGAGAGGGAGAACACCACTTTAAATTAGTGTTCGATCTATTGACTCAAAATTTAGTCGAGAAGCCGAAAGTTGAATACATACGAGTACTGCGCACTCGCCGTATCTGGACACCTGTTTACTATATACTTTTAGTTATTCTTCTGTTTAGCAGGTGTGAATAACTACTGTATTTTCCTAAATTTTCAGACGTGTTTACACAAATGATAGAACTACCCCTGTTTCTTATAGATATTGCTGCCAAATCTCGAAGAATATTATGTTATTATCTCGATACAGAGTTATTCATTTATACAATAAAAAAAAAAGTTGCGTAGCTTTCGTATAATGAATAAATGACATGAAATTGCAGACACAAATTCGTTATGCTTTATAACCACGGATTATGAAAAGATGGTAAGAAAGAAATATATATATTTTTATATTTTATAGTAATTTTGTTGTTGGTATCTGTTATTCACAGTTTTTTTATGATTGATCGGGCATGAGAGAGTAAGGGAGCTCAAACTTGGAATTCGAGTGATTAGATTTTGTGAGCGGAATTGATGGCATTTAAAAAGGTTTGAATGCATCATACTTTGATGAATAGTAAGGAAAGTAAAAATATGGCCGCTACAATAGCAACCATGTTATTAAAAACTTTATATAACCGTAGAGAGTGAGTTATATTCTCTTCTTTAACGTGTACACATATTTGAACCGACATTTTCAGTTGGATTTCCGTCTTTGTTATAACAATGTGAATGATAAACTATATACATAACAAATAAAGGTATAGAAAGATATGTACCACAAAATACGATGGCTATTACATGTGTTTAGAAACTTTTTAGAATATGTGCAAATGAGAGAGAGAGAGAGAGAGAGGAGAGAGAGAGAGAGAGAGAGAGAGAGAGATGTACATAAGTTATGTTTGACATCGAGTTGTTTATCCACAATTCTTCTTGAATCTCTTCAGTAACAGAATTACAGCAAAAACTTATGGGCTTGACATTTTTCATCGGCGATCAAAACAAGAAGGTTAGTATAAATAGGGGAGCCTCTAAAGTTCCTGTGTTTCTCCCATTGAAAGATGAACGAGTGTGTACTCTTTGTTGTAAGTCAACATGGAATTGTTTTAAATGACAGAAATGATAATACAGATGGGGTGGCATAGGACCGTGATTGGCAGTTGTTTGGATACTGATTTTTTCGTAATCTCTCATTTTGATGTATCCTATAGGGATGCTTGGAGTGGTGAACATTTTTATTTTGGTAACCATTTCTTTTCTGGTCGTTTTTCGTTATTTTTCAAATACAGCACAACTACGGATTATTAATTAAGTTTTTACCGTTAAATTGTTAGCGTTTCATGTACCTATCTATTTAATTGATTATGTATGTGTATATATATATATATATATATATATATATATATATATATAATACATACATAATCAATTAAATAGATAGGTACATGAAACGCTAATAATTTAATGGTAAAAACTTAAGTAATTGAATAATATATATATACACATATATATATATATATATATATATATATATATATATATATATATGTGTGTGTGTGTGTGTGTGTGTGTGTGTGTGTGTGTGTATTACTGTTTCAGTTTTTTTTCTCTTAATAAAATAACAAAGTTCGAAGTTAAAACTGACGAGAAAAATTAAGTTTATTCCAAACTAACTCGAGCGCAAAACCTCTTTAGTAGTCAGTCTTCAACGATTTTAAGAGTTTCAAGATAGATTATATGTAAAGAAAAGATAAGAGAGATACAGAGATAGAGAGAAATGGAAATGGTCGCTGCCGAAGCGGAAAACCTCCTAGAACTATCACCAGTTGATCTAGATAAGGTTGACGCGATCTAATCTCGGGGAACTTGAAAAGATGTGGCTTGTCATTGTGACTACGTCGAAATGACATGGACATTTCGCTGTTGATGGGTGGTACATTCTCTCTCTCTCTCTCTCTCTCTCTCTCTCTCTCTCTCTCTAACACCATTCTCCCCTCTTTTTAACTAACCGCATTTGAGCTATGTGTCAGTATTTCAAACGACTACAGACAGCATATTTACGACCGTGAAAATTCTGCGTAGTATTCCCTTATCGTTAAAAAGATTCTCTCTCTCTCTCTCTCTCTCTCTCTCTCTCTCTCTCTCTCTCTCGAGCTTGTGCGTGCGTCTTTTTGTGCGTGGAGAAAGTTGCTTCTATTAAAAGTGTTTCAGCACCATAATTTTCCGTTTACGGTGGCTTTGGATTTAATAGCAAAATTTAACTTTCCTTCATTTTATTCAGTAAAATCTGGTATACTATTGAAAAGCTCTGCAAGGGGCATTAAGTCAGATGCTCTGGAAAGTTACTTTATATCAAGATCCCTTAGCATAACTCGAGGGATTTCTCCCTTCATTTTTACAACTTGTGCTGCTAACCATTGTATGCTAAAATGGACTGGCTTGCAAAGGGGGCGGGTGAGGGGGGGGGGGTGAGGGAGAGATTGCCGCTAGAGAAATGGATTGGAATGGATGGGAATAATGCAAGGAAGTGTTGGGAAGATTGGTCGAGAGATTAAAGATTTATAATCTTAGCTGCTCGGCTAAATTCACTTTAAAGTTGACCACCTCGAAATCTTTGCCCGCTCCCGCCCCCATCCCCGCGTCAAGTTCTCCCCCCCCCCCCCCCCCACCCCCCCCCCCCCCCCCAACCCCCACCTTTGACTGCTGGTTTGTGGAGGAGGCCTTTAAGTCCTTAGACTTTTACACTTTAAGACTCCTGTATTATCTGAACACATGTCTGATTGTTATCTCCCCAGGGAGGAAGACCCTGTAGTTTTATTTGTCCAAGAGTCTCTCTCTCTCTCTCTCTCTCTCTCTCTCTCTCTCTCTCTTGAAAATCAGGAAATTCAGTTTCCTGTACAGAATATTGATGATGATTGTAAAACATATTTTGCTTAAGAGGCCAGCGGATATTTTGGACAAGAGGCCAGCAACAGCATGCCAGTTATCAAACCTGAAGGACTCTAAAGTCTGGTTTGAGTGGCAGCAGGCCACAGTGACGTTAAAGAAGATGGCAGAATGATCACAGGAATGTGTAGCTGTGCCGATTGCACTCTGTTGTTGCTCCGAAAACAAAATTATTCTACTATGGGCAATTATTCGAATGATTCTTCTGTAGCCATAAACTTACCGTCTACTTTGCACTTAGAACATATCCATCAGTCCAGGAAAAAGATATAGTATGTTTGATAAACGTATTTTTTGCTGTATATTGGCTTTCATGTGTATTTCTTATAACTTGTACATCCTTTCATATTCTCTTTCTTCCATCTTACTTTCCACCCTCTCCTGACAATTGATTCATAGTGCACTACGAGGTTTTCCTCTTGTTACACCTTTCAGACCCTTAACTCTCAATTTCCATTTCAGCGCTGAATGACCTCATAGGCCCCAGTGCTTGGACTTTGGCCTAAATACTATATTCTATAAGCTGATATTCATTTGATGAGGTCTCATATTTTAAAAGAGAGTGTTTATGCACACGAGCTTTAACTGTATGCACGTTAAACTGTAGCCTCTCCGTTAAAATTATATTTTTTTACTCTAATGCTACGACTTCTCACATATAAACACATTTATTTTTATATAAACATACACGCACATACAAATACACACACACATATCTATATATATGTGTGTGTGTGTGCGTGTGTGAGTGTGTGTGTTTGTACGTGTTGTGTGAGTGTATTTGCATGTATAAGCCATTTTCCCCTAGTTGTAGGGACGCCTACAGTAGAAAAATGTACATCCACACAGCCTCATCCCTCCTGTCACTGACTTTATCACTAAAAAGTGCTACACCAGAAGAGTGGTTTTATTTTTCACCCCGAGAGATTGTCATCCTTTCATGTCTAATAACGTTTGATTATTAGTAGCACTAGATTATTAGCCCCATTTGAGTGTATTGGTACCCATACGCAACAAGAGTACTATTCCTGGTACTATTTTGTTTTTTCTTGTCCTAAGATCAGACGCGAACCCGCGTATCCGACCATTTTAGCGGTACCAAGAGATTTCATTATCATTTGATCACGGTTGACTATAAAAAAAAAAAAAAGGTGCAGTTTTTAATATGTTCAGCACTTTCATCCTTTAACAATAGTGATAGTATATGAAACAAAGTTGAGTCCAACGTCCGCATTTAATGAAGATGCTCGTAAATCCTGTCTGTGAATTTTTTTCCTGCTTCCTAATATTTTTTTTCTTTGATACTATATACCTCTACAAGAAAAGAATCGAGTTCACTGTAGACCAAGATAGTTATTCGTAAAGAGTTATAAGCAAAAAAATAAGAACATGTGAATTACTCTCGCGATATAAGGATATATATATATATATATATATATATATATATATATATATATATATATATATATATATATATATTATATGAGTGTGTATAACTGTGTGACACAAAGTGTGCTAGAATGCATGCTTAGGTACTGTAAACCCATCGTTCTTTATGGAATTTTCTGGATTTTCTAGTTAAATTATACATATATTGACATATGAATGCTTTGGATCGTTGATCTTACGTATATGTTCAGTTTTTGTAATTGCTTTGTCACAGGTAAACATATGTGATAGAGTTTTTTCTGGTTACTTCGAAATTGACAACTTCTTATGTATAGTAATCATCTCTGATATTTTACCAATTTAATAATGTCGCTCAGTAATGCATGTAATAAAACTGGCTCTGTATCCTATTCGACCCGAATGGCTTTTGAATTGTTTTAAAGGAATGCGAAGGTATCATATTTTTCGTAACATGTATCATCGCTTCAGGTTCTTCTTTTTGTTTTCCCCACTTTCATTAGGCTTATCTGTTCAGTCGATCGTAGCATCCAGGAGTCTCATCCACCTTGTTTTCCGAGTCTTCTTCCAATTGTTCGTGGCTCAGAGCCACGGCAATTTGGTCTCTGCCCTGCCATATATATACGCCACTCCCCACCCTCCCTCCCTCCCTCCCTCCTCCTTCCTTCCTCCCCAACGTACAATTTCAATGACTAGCCACTCTCAATTCCCCCTTATGTGTGACATTAGAGGCGTAATTTATATCGGAAAAGCCGCCCTGGTCGTCCGTGTGGATTCCACGCCCCCTTGTTGTCTCGAGGTGTGAGGAAGGCGGCTCTGGATTCGTCGCGGCGTCTCTTTTTCTTTTCAAATTTTCTCTTCTCCGCTCAATGCCTGTAATTAGTAACGTGACTGAAGTGTCGTATCGGACGACTAAAGTGTCGTATACTAAGAGATAATATCCGTAATACCATGCAGCCGCGACATGCGACCATTCCTTTGTCGTAATTTATACGTCGTTTTTTGATCGTATCGGATCCAGGGTGGAGATGAGCAGAGGTTTAAGGTCGCGCGAGCTTATGGAGTCTGTTTCTCCGCGTTTGAGGATGTCCTCCTCCTCCTCCTCTCCTCCTCCTCTCGAGGAAAATGGTAGACACATGGAAGGGAAGAATTGGAGGGAGATCTGTCTATCTCTCCATCTATCTATGTGTAGACTTGGTATTACTTTTATTCGGAAGTACAATATGTGTGCTGTGGTGTTTATTTTTAGACATTACAGTGGGGTTTATTCGACGCTTTACTAAGGATAAATGTTCCCTTTTGGAGATTATCATTATTTGATTTCATTAACATTTGTTTTCTTCATTTCTGATTCTACATTATTGTGTAATTGCAAAAGGAGCTCCGTCTTTGCACGGAATTTTTTTTTTTTTTTCTAGAAATTCAGTTATTCGATGTGTTTTAATTCTTCCCACACTCAGCCATTACCTATTGATTATTTTTTTCTTTATTGATTATTTTCATTTATATATATTTTTATGTCTCACGTGCATCTGTTTTAATATAAGAAAAGTTGTTTAAAGGGAATACACTTTTAATCCCTCCATTTTATTGTCTATACTTTTTTCCTATTTTATTAAGTTTGGATTGATTTGGACAATATCTCTCTCTCTCTCTCTCTCTCTCTTCTCTCTCTCTCTCTCTCTCTCTCTCTCTCTCTCTCTCTTTCCTATGATTAAATTTTGTGTTCTTACCTAAAATATTCCTGTTGATTTAGTAGACTACTGACCAAAATGTCCATGATTACTTCCACGCAAATTTGACTGCCTGATTTCTCAAGTTTTTGCATAATTTCGAGGTATGAATGGATTACGATCAGGGCCAGAATGACAGTATAAAAGTAATTGCATTCACTTGGACACAGTGGTTTACTGGATTATACTGGTATTTGAAGAACTAAATGTTGATAAGAAACAGTCTTCGTATGTGCAGTAAGGTTATTTTAGCCTTGACTCAATTCACGAATTAAAACTGTCAGACTTTCCTTGTGTGTCTCTGTCTATCTTTCTTGCCTACTGACTCTGTCTATCGATGTATTTTTCATTATTTAAAAAAAAAAATGAGAAATGGCCTTAGCCTCCGTTCCTGGAAGCGGACCAATCGTTCAAACAAGATCCGGTTGGTACAACGGGCCAACAGCAGCGTGCTACCTGATATTTATTTTATGGCAGAATAAATAGACCCCAGGCATATCATTACCCAGGCACTGAAGTTGACTGCTATATCCATTATCTTCGCCATCATTTGATATTATTGGGGCCTTCATGAGAAGCGACTTGAAATTTAAACTCCCGAAATTAATATACGATGTTAATTATCAAATTAGATAAAATGGAGAATGCTCGCCTCGTGAGCTTTCGATGGCGACCCTATCATTTACGCATTAAACTAATCGGTTATGAAGACGTTAGATGAATTCTTATTAATATATATATATAATATCTATATATATATATAATATATATATATATATATATATATATATATATATATATATATATATATATATATATATAATATATATATTAGAAATAATAGTGATTTGTATTTCATATATAAAATATTTGCTTAAGGTCTTTATGGTTTTCCCATAGGTGAATGTAAGTTAACTGGAATAAAAGAAGAAACTTTATCTCGTCCTCTTTCCAAATGAATTTTGCTTCAATCTAACCGAGATTAGTTGTAATTTCCTCTTTGGTATGTGATTATCCGAACGTTGTGGCAATTAAGCTGTATTTGAATGAAGACTCAGTCATCATTTATATACAAAGAATTGAGTAAGCGAAGGAGAAGTTTATTAGAAATGTGTTTTTGACTTGAAGGAAAACGCAAAACTTTATGATAAAGTTAGAAAGCACCAATAAACCGACAGATCGTTCAATAGATTTTGTTCCAAATGAAGCGCTCTCTTTAACTGTAAATGTCAGAGCCTTCACTGAAGTATTTCATTCGTTAAAGAATACTAAAAGTATCGTAAGATTGTACTTATTGATAAATGAGCTACATGTTTGTAACCAGTATATATGAATAATAGTAAAGAGCCATCTGATATGACTTAAATGAAATCAGAATTATACCAGTCTCTGTTTCTATTATTTTATGCACGAGTATCCTGCAGTACTAACATACCTGGTATCACTTAACTACAAGATATATATAATTAAAATGTTCCAAGTATAAAAATTAATTCTTAGACTATGGCAAACCTACATATAGTTTGACGAGGATAATTTTAGTTATTGTAGCAGTACAAAAAAAAAGGATTTTCAAAGTGCTTAAATATATATTCTGATTGTTTTTTACGGTAGATTAACCGTATTTTTCAAGGAATTGTCAAACGGTTGAAGTGATGCGCTTCCATGGGCGATGAATGCTTCAGTGGGACTCAATGAAAGCATCTCGGCAAAGTGTCAATCAGTTATTTATGTGCTGTTAAAACAGATGCTCACATTCCAATTAAAGGACAGGAGAATCTCAGTGACCGAAAGAACTTGCTTAGATACTGATGGAGAAAAATTATCCCTTCGTATTTCGGTAGATGAAGTTTTCTTAGCTAATCAGTGTAGTTTTGATCGAAACATAAATAAATAAATAAATAAATAAATAAATAAATAAATAAATAAATAAATAAATAAATATATAAATAAATAAATAAATAAATGAAAGATAAGAATAGAAAAGAAGAGCATTATTGTTTTGTAAGTTTTCAAATATAATCTCCACTGACAAATCCGAGCGACCTCACTTAAGTGTTTCGACATAAACAAATAAAGATCAGCCTTGATTATTCAGCTCCCAATTTGAAAGATGTTATCTTAGGGTCATCTTGTAAGTGAACTGAATGCAAGTTTTACACTTAAGTTTATCTCGATTCTTTTTGTGCAAACAGTCTGTCAAGGTGATCGATTTTTTGTTCGTAAGTCATGAGGTATCATTAAGATGCAAAAGATAAATAGGTCATGCATCATATACAGGAAAATACTGATGTAGAGCAAGACTCAGAAATTCAGTATATTTTGTGCTTATATGTAAAATACTGCATATTCTTGATTTTGTTCTGGTATAATGTGTACCAACCATTTCTTAGAAGAAGTATGAACGTGCTTTCGAATAGTTATTCTAAAATATTTGTAGTAATAAAACACCCTTCATTTTTTTTCTGTTGGATCAGTTTAGAAATAACTTCTCAGGAAGATGGCAGAGAAGGAAAGGTTTAGCTGAGATACAAATTTCAAAAATGTAATCGCTGATGTTTCACATTTGTAAGAATTAAATGTTGAACTACAACACAAGAATGAAATTTGTGGTGGTAACCCAATTACCATTAAATTTTACTCTTGGACAGAACGTATTAGTAGATTATTGTGGTAGTAGGCGCATAGGACATAAGTTCGCTATTGGTAACGTGACCAGATTTCTTTTCTGTAAAAGCGGGACAATTTCATATACGATATATATATATATATATATATATATATATATAATATATATATATATATATATATATATATATATATATATATATATATATATATATATATATAATATATATATATATATATATTATATAGATCCTATATATATGAAATGTCCCACTATATATATATATATATATATATATATATATATATATATATATGAAATGTCCCATTTTCTATATATATATATGGTATATATATATATATATATATATATACCATCGTACCTTCGGTGACTTTCTCGGCCCTTTATTCTGCCGACATCAGCAGCTGCAAAGGTCTGCACTTTATAACCCTTTAGTCTATAATATTCCTTTAAATCACTTCATTGGGTATCGTAGCAGTCGGAGAAGACGATAGAAGTTACCAGATAGTGCAATGGCAAAATAAAACAAAATATCAGTACTATTCCACTAAAATGGGGACAGTTTTGTTTATGTAGCACAAAAAAAGTGGAACAAACTTGAAAAAAGCGGAACAAAACTCACAAAAGTTAAAAAAAAAAAAAAAAAAAAAAGTGGGGACATTTTGCTAACTTTAAAAAAAAGCGGACAGATGTTGAAAAAGCGGGACTCTGGTCACATTAGCTAATGGAATCAATAAATTTCCCGCAGAGGATATTCTTATGTTCCCTATGGGGACAAGGTCAAAAATCTTTGTGATAAAAAATAACATCGTCAATTACCTTTCTGTCAAAAGACAGTCATAAATCTTATTCATTCTGGTGCATCGTTAAGCTCAGTGGATAATCCTCTAGCGAACTGGTTCTTATGCAGCTTAGGATCTAATTTACTGGACTAAATAATTTCGTATTCTCTCTCTCTCTCTCTCTCTCTCTCTCTCTCTCTCTCTCTCATCGTGTCAAGGAACAAGAAATCGCTAACAAAAGAGAGTCTATAATGAAGAAAGTCATCTATTATTCGCAGACGACGTATTGGGAACACATAATCAGTATCAGATGAATGAAGCATTTCGGACAATTACGCCTGAACTCGTGCATGTGCTTGAATGCACGCATATATAGAACTTATATTGTAAAGTTGTTGGAAGTGTGTTAATACATGCAAGTAGCATCTGTTTATATATATATATATATATATATATATATATATATATATATATATATATATATATAAATATATATATATATATATATATATATGTGTGTGTGTGTGTGTGTGTGTGTGTGTGTATGTGTATGTATAGTACTAAGTTACCTTTATCTGATACTTAAGTACACGTTGGTGTTAATTCACACACATTCGCATAAAAAGTATTATTTAACACGGAGTAGTTAATTCCGTATGGAAAAACATTAAGGATTTCTCTTTGAAGTTAAAATTCCTGTTTTTTTTTATCTTCTATCATTTTTTCATCGGTTTTGTTTTTCTCAGTTTGTTTTTTATTAATGGATTAAAAATTCAATGTGGGCAAGAATTATGAAACTGTTAATGTTTGAATATTCTGCAGAGTGAGTTGAGAAACATGTTTTAACGAACTTTGTATTTTACTTACAAGAATATTTTAAATCATTATAGTAAATTAAGCTCGCTGGTAAACGTGACAGTGTTATGGTATGTATGCATATACATACACACACACACACACACATATATATATATATATATATATATATATATATATATATATATATATATAGAAAGAGAGAGAGAGAGAGAGAGAGAGAGAGAGAGAGAGGAGAGAGAGAGAGAGAGAGTTTGTCTGCCTTGACTATATGAATAAATATACAGAATTACATCATTATTGTCAGACATGTGTCTGTGCATGTAAATATAGAATCTGTCTGCATGCGTAAATTCTATGCACACAATCATTCAATGTAGTTTTTACATCAGGAAGTGTCTTATGTGTCTTTATATCTTCAGTATCTGTTTCATGGCTGTTTTGGTCACTTGGTTCGATAAACATGAATAATGTGAAGAATTCCGGCCACTGTAATAGATACCAGTCTATACTTATTCTGATTTCATGGTGTCTCAATTTTCAGGAGACAGGTCACGCTGCAAGAAAATCTCCTGTACACTGAAAGCTTTAATCATACTGTGTGTTGGTACCTGTTTATTGCATCAGTGTATCTGCCTTTTTATTTACCTTGGATCATTACAAAAAAAAATTTCTATAATGACTTTTTCATTATTGGCCATTATTAATTTGTTTTAGTTTGTTGTGGTTTTCTTTTTAAACTCTTTCCAAATGTTTCATTATTATGTCGTGGTGACCGTATTTTATTTTCAAAAGTAGCATGAAATGAGTTTTAAGTAAATTTACGAAGGGTAACATTCTTCCTAATGTGGATTAACATTTATGTCTTATTAAACATACTGATAAAAAAATTCGTAAAAACTGCGTTAAGGTATCGATACCGATCCATTAGATACATAACTTCTAAGTTTTTGTCAAAATTCTAGCTTGCTTTCAAATTTGTAAGATATCTTCATTTTAGTTATAAAACTTGTTTTTATTCTGCAGATATGCAGACCATTAAAATTTCTAAGGTTGTTTTAAATTATAACTTTTTCCTAAAAACCAAAACTAGATTGTGATGCCACAATGTTTTGCTCGTCATTAGAGCATTCCACATATAAAGGAGTGGTAATGGATACGGTATGCTAGTCGTAAATAAACTTCCATACAAATGTTAGTTCACATTTTTAAGTTTCCTCGTGTTCAAACTTATTATTTTTATTTCCAATCT
>NC_087213.1:74858490-74860990 GCF_015104395.2 Macrobrachium nipponense | reverse complement strand
TATATATATATATATCTATATATTTATATATATATATATATATATATATGCGTGAGTGTGTGTGTGTGTGTGTGTGTGATTTTACTTACTGTATATGTGTGTGCGTGTATAGATGAATATGTGTGTGAGCTCATGCGCGTCTGTCTGTCTGTCTGTCTACATGTGCGTAGGCAAGCTCTTCAAATTTTATTTTAGACATTTTGAAAAGATACTATTTCACCAAAAACAAGTTTACCGTGTCTTCACCGCCATCAATTCTTTCACACGTGCGTTATTTCGGGCTATCAGAATTTCGAACTTGGGTGTTTACGCGGCGCTGAATGAGATATTGCCATCTAGGTCGTTCTGTGATCAGTGAACCAATGTATCTCCTTGATTTTTTGCTCTTAGGATTTCGCTCGTTTGAAATACTGAGTTTTCTTGTATCTTATTTATGCCCTATTTAAGAAGACCGGGGATCATTTACTAACCTCAGCATTTTTGCCATTTTGATGATACCGTGAAACATTGGTGCTCCTATTAAGAGTTGTCGCTGATATTATTATATCCGTTCTTAGCTTGGTTTCACAATTGTAGAGGTAAAAAAATCGTAGATGCAATAGTCTTATTTTCGTTTCTCAACAAATTTATTTTCTAGAATAACGTTCACTTTATAAAAGATCTAATATTGTATATTTTATCATTTCCTGAAGCTTGTTTCTTACCTGAATGCATGTAATTTGTCGTGTTGCATATCAGCGTAGTTATCGCATCGTTAGTGTACATAACTGATATATTATATTACTTTATATCAGTACCGTCCATCGAGATGGTATTCAGATTTCATTGACCAATGTTTTTCAATCATTCTCTCTCTCTCTCTCTCTCTCTCTCCTTCTTCGTCTCTCTGTCTGTCTGTCTCTCTCTCTCTCTCTCTCTCTCTCTCTCTCTCTATATATATATATATATATATATATATATATATATATATATCATATATATATATATATATATAATATATATATATATATATATATATATATATATATATATATATAATATATATATAATATATATATATACTATATATATATATATATATAGTATATATATAGTATATGTATTGTCTATTTCTTTTATCGCTCCTTTAATTCTTAAGGGCGCTTAATTTGTGATTTGCTTACCGGGTTCGTTCTCGAAGCATTTGTGAAAGGGCGGCCAGAAGAGCAAATGGACGACCAAAAGTTGTTACGTTACAGAGCATTATAGTTGGCGTGATGCTTCAGAAATATGTAACTGATATCTGAAAGCTGTTGTCAGCTGTCATGTTCGGCTTGTCAGATTTCGCAACTTACCTGCGGTAGATTTTTCATTCTTATTCTGGGTGTGCTCTCTGTTGCTTGGGATTGATCCTCGTGGAAATTGGCGTCAGGAAAAGATATAAAAATATTTTGTAAGGGTTTTTTGTTCTCTCTTAGCGATGTTTTACAATCTGCTTTTTCTGTATTTATCTTTATCTTTTAATGGTCTTCTCTGTTTCGCTAGAGATATTCATTTTCATAGAGTTTATATATATATATATATTATTATATATATTTATATATTATATATATATATATATATATATATATATATATAATATTTATATATATATAGATATATATATATAATATGAATTTAGGGAAATCATTATTACTGAAGGTTTCATACATACTGCAATTACCATTGTTTAAAGTATATTATATATATATATATATATATATATATATATATATATATATATATATAATAGCTATGTTTTGTTACATTTTTAGAAAATTTAAAGAAATTGAATAAAGCAGGTCCCTTTTAAACCCTGTTACAATAAAGACTTCATCTTAAGTTCATTTATATATGTATATATGTATGTATATTTATATATATATATATATATATATATATATATATATATATATATATATATATATATATATATATATATATATTAGAAAGGCTAAGGAACTGTTGTGTATCTTAATCCCTCCCGCATGACGTTTCTTTCCCTGATGGGTTCTGACACCGAGAAGTTATAATGAACTGTGTCTTCTTACGATAATAGTTTTATGTGAATTTGCTCTGATGGCCAAGAGGCTTATTGATCGCGCTAGATCTTCGACTTTCAATTGCCATTCATAATATATTTATATTTTTTCTATCTTTCTTCCCATCTTTTGAGCTAGTCATAAAGGCTTATGTTTCAAGTTTTCATTCTTAAAGTTTTTATTTTTTATGATTTCCTGCTTGCTCTTATTTCTATTCAAATTATGATTATCATACGTTGATCTGCCGTTTCAGTTTTCAATAAGATTCCATTCAAACATTTTTATTGATTTTAATGGTATACCATCTGATCTTTTAATTTCCTATCACCAACTCCTGTTCTTTTCGCGTGATCTGCCACCTGATGCTTTCCTTCCCATTCATAAGCTGCCTTTTGTCGGGTGGTTGTGGGAGTGGTAGATCGCTCCATTGGATCCATTAC
>NC_087213.1:74785990-74855990 GCF_015104395.2 Macrobrachium nipponense | reverse complement strand
ACAGCCTACGGTTTGAGAATAATGGTTACATGGTCACCAACTGACAAAATACGAATAATTGCGTCGCCTGAAATACACAACTTTAAAATAACCTCACAGATATTGCAATTGATCAAGTAAATCCGAATTGAAAGATGTTCGATGTTGAACTCGGAAGCTACCTAATTTAGGCCACATAGTCTACTATTTTTCTTTACTTTTAATCACATTTACATCCTTTCATGAGAATAATAATCCCATCAATTAGCGTTTCTATTTCCTTTTCGTGTAGCTTTTTTTATATAGATGTGGAATCGTAAGTCATAAATATGATATTGTACAAGAGTCCAGACTAGGTGTATTCCTAGAAAAGTGTATGTATTCATTTCCGTTAGGTGTTCCACATACAGAACTTGCTCATGTTTACCAAACAATAGTCATTGTTTGGTGTTTCAGTGGAATGAGAATCACTCGAATTTTTACATAAACAACTCTGAGGTAGTTGGGGAACTTGTTTTAATTATCACAAATCTTGCTCGACTTGTAACTGAATTAATTTGTTTTTCAAGAAAGACATGAATTGTGTGGAATCGTCTTGCTTTTGTCTAGGAAAAAGAAAGTGTTCTGTCTGTTGATTTTCTTGTTGCTCAAGTTGTATATGAGGCTTTTATGTTTCATGAAAAGTCTTTTATGTCCTGGATTATCTTTGCCTTGTCCTATAATGAGATCATTATCTACGATGACTTCAACTCTCTCTCTCTCTCTCTCTCTCTCTCTCTCCCCCTTTGAGGATTGTTTGATTCTAGAGTGCTTTCTACATCCCATTCGAACTATTCCAATTGTCTCAGATTACTATTAAATGTAAATATCATGGTTGTTTAACGGAGATTTCGTCTAGGCATACATGAATATTTGCATATGCGTATGTATAGCTAGATGGATAAGAAAAAAAAGATAAAGGCGAAAAAACAATTTTAGACATGCATGAGTGTGATTGTAGATATGGCTCGAAGCATTCACGTTGGCTTGAATCGTATTTCTGAGTGCAAGCACAATGACATGCCCACAAAGGGCCCGCCGGGCACAAACCTATACTCGGAGTTAATGACTGATGTTCATGAAAATCTCATCGGGCTCAGTTATGATTACTTGGAGTTCTCCATCTCTTTGTCGAATAACACCAGCTCTTTCTAAGACCTTTTATTAGTCCTCACTGCAGACAGTGAGTGTTGTGTTATTTTCTTACTTTCTAAATTGGGGTGTTTGTTTTGCATACCATTAGAGCGGCAGAGATGGAATGCTTTAGGGGTGAAGAGGAAGGCGCTGCAGATTGTAATAAGGACGCGAAATTGAGATAGAAAAACAAAGAGAGAAAGACTGAGAGTATATCTAACATCAGTGTTCAGCGGATTAAAGGGAGAGATGCACGCGGAACATGCAAACTAATAAACGAAGAGGGCAATGAAGAAAAGGTGGTGTTACAGATTGTGTAGACTAGAACCTTATAATCTCCTGAATTTATGGTCGCAGCTGGCTGTAGATCTTTAACAGAAGGGAACGTTAGATTTGTAACAAATAGTTGGCAGCTGCTGCTTGGATAACTAATGCGCGATTATATATTGTACAATTATGAGTGTATATATATATATATATATATATATATATATATATATATATATATATGATGTGTGTGTGTGTGTGTATGTATATGTTATTTGGCTTGGTTTTTACCCTATGGGGCTACAAACGTTATTCCTCCATACATTTGGTTAACTCATACTGCCCAGAGCAGAAGGGATACTATTATTTATTTGGTGTAATTCCACAGGATTGAAAAATGCGGTTGCTGATGATCTGTCGTTTGGAATGAATTTCCAACCAAGAGTTCCGGTATCAATTGCTTTGAATTAATTTGCTTCAGTTACATTGGTACTTTCTCGGGCAGGAGTGTCCTGATTGTACCATTTACCACTACAATGACACATAATTGGCAGGCATCGTGAGAGAGTAATTCATCTGTCATTGTGGTGGGGTTTGTCTTCACCAGCGGATTTACAACCCTCCTTTAGAATCTTCTCTGCCCTAGGTTTGGAGAAACAGTGGGTTGTGTTTGTGAGTTTAGAGGAGTAAGTTCTTAGAATAAATATAGACATTGAGCCACTTCCCTGTTAGGGAAACGGTTTTATTACGGTGTCCTTCCCACATATATCCGCACGCAATATTATATATATAATATATATATATATATATATATATATATAATATATATTATATATATAGATATATTATATAATATATATAAGCTAAGTAAATGGTTTAAAACTCACCACCCCAAAGTGCTTGGTAAATACGATTGGGTTCATGTCAAAGAAACTTACCTTCGTTGGCCAGTTTGATAGGGTTATCAGTCACTTTTTCATCTTATAAATAAATAATTCTATCTGGCTAATGAATAAATAATTCTAAGTGGCATCTACAGAGAAAAAGACTCATTTCGACTCTGGGTTCGAATTTGGATATTTTGAGAGACCCAGCTTAGAAAAAAACCTCTGTAACATCCATACGGCTCTGCTGACTGATACCGTCTCCTTGATGCTTTGATTTGGAGCTTGTATGAGAACAAAGTAAGTTCTGCATAATCTAAGTAAAAATGTACAGCATTTGTATGTACGTATTTTTGTATTTATACACTGGAAATGATAAATAAAGTCATTTGAATATATGATTGAATTTAGGCCCAGATCCAAGGGCCGAAATATCAAGAAGCAAATGAGAAGACGAAAGCTACCGTGCGGGAGTGAAGGGCTGTGAGGAGCATCGTGATGTATCATCGCATAAACTAGACCCGTGACAATTAGTATTCACTTAGCTTAGGCCTACAAGCGTGTTAGGCTCGCCACCCCCTCATGGCTTCCATCAAAAAATCAAATAAATCCATCATGCTGATCAGATGGCTGGAGGAAGTGGCTTATAAATCTACATATAAAAGAGCAGAATAATAGGCTTATATATTTTCACTCTATGTATTCTGGGACGCTTCGGGAACGACAACGACCCCTAAATTGTATCTATTTCGTGGAAAACATCACCTCGCTTAACCTCTTGAACTGCTTACCGTCTTTTATTGTCTTTGTTATGGGAATTCGCTGTCATTTTTGCGAAGTTAAAACCGCCTTTTAAAGCTAAACACTCGGATAAGTCAAACTTTTTCCTTTTTTTTTTATTTTGTCTTACCGAGGGACTAAAATTTCTCTCTCTCTCTCTCTCTCTCTCTCTCTCTCTCTCTCTCTCTCTCTCTCTCTCTCTCTCTCTCTCCCCGTACCTTTTTAGTATGCAAAATCTTTTGGTGTATTACTTCATAAAATAAGACGAGATCTTCCCTGATGCGTTTCTTAATTGCTCTTAGTTTCTGACTTGTCCTCTCTATATCTACCTATTCTTTCTTCTTGCATCTGTATAGAATCTTAGGTAATACTTCATCCTGCATACTCACACGTTAGGTGTCGTAACTCTCCTTTCGTATTTTAGTGTTTTAGTGATCTGTACAAAATGTCAGTTGTGAATAAAGGGGTCAACTTGAACGTATTTTGGTTTCTTTGTACCTCCATCCGAAAGATAAAAACGAATTCTATAATATTGTCTTATGCCCTTTTTCAAGTTATCGCAAGCAGACTTGTAAATATTGTATATGAGTCTTAGGAAGTTTTACAATACAAGTGTGAAATGTTACATTCTCAATAAATTAATGTAACTACTCCCTCAACCCTGAATCGCCCAAAATAATAGTTTTCTTATATGATGAGAAATGCAAGGTTTTATTACATTGCTCAGAAATTAGACTGATTTGTTGAGGCATACTTGAAAATATTAAGATTTTGTAAATTCCATCCTATTTCTTACGGAACTCCTTTTGATTCTGGAATAGAAGAAAAATGAATGTTCGATACTAGAGAAAATTTTGAAGTAGATTGTGTTTTATTATTTATGTCAGATAGCAGCGTCATGAGGATCAACTATTTTAGTAACCATCAGTTGTTCTCCATCAACCTGTTTTTTTATTTTTAGTTGTGATATGTTCCAAATTTTCGGTTTTCACAAGTAAAATATTCTTATTATTTTCCATTTGATTTTGCATCATTACATTTTATGAGAATTCATTCTTATTGAATAAATTAATAAACATCATGATGCTGCATTTATTGTTCTCTCATATGTGATTATATTTTTTGTATGTAATTACATGCACTCTAAAGGTAACGTATGGCAGATGCTTTGAATTAATATGTGCAGAATAGCCATTTTTTATTTCGAGGATTAGTGTAAGAAGATTGATTGATTGATTGTGTATGTAGCATGTATGAAGTCCCATGTGAGTATGCTGTTGTAAGAAAGGATAGAGATTAAAAGGTAAACCGAAAATGCATGGGGAGAGAGAGAGAGAGAAGAGAGCGAGAGGAGGAGACGAGAGAGACGTTCGAAGAGGAGTGAGAGAGAGAGAGAGTGAGTCTTATTCCCATCCCATTTCATTTTCGTAGCCTTGCCTTTCCCTCCTCCCCTCCGGAGGAAAAAAAAATGTGTGGCCAGCGCGAATAATCTTTGCTGAAAGCGCGAAATCGCTACACTAATGATACGAAGCAAGTGTTAATAATATATCTTTAGGAGGGGCGATAAGTATCAGGAAGTGCCGTGTATTTCTCGCCTGCTCACGAGGCCGTTCATTCTTTATGCATACAGGTGACCAGATGGCCGGGTTACAGGTTACCCATTATAGGTGCCTCCTGTAATTTATGAATTCATGATACCCGTTTCTTAAAGGCATGAAATGAGTCGTGAAGTATTTCATCCAGTCGGGCGAATCGATGATTTCTTCAGGCTTTTCCTACCCTCATGCCCATTTCCTCCTCTGCCCCCTCCTCCCCCCTCCATCGCCCCACCCTGGCCCATGGATCAGGATGATGCCCCGGCGATGGGACGCGCTTATTTGCCTCATTCATTAATAAATTTCGGAGCCTCATCATCCCCAAATCGCATGATTTAAGGGTCATCTTGATTCCGAGTCGAGATAGCGAAGGCGCACTCGCTCGTTTCCTTTCCCGAAGCCGATTCTCTTATCGAAACTCTGGCAATGGAAAAGTCACGAAGAATCTGCACCCAAGATATTTTTTATACGCTCCTCCTCCTCGTCTCAAATGAAAATGATCGTGAATATTATTTCTCTCGTTTTATCTCGCCTTCCTAAATTAGGAGTATGGTGGGAGGACTTAAATCCTTCGGTGTGGTAGATTTCGTTTCTGTTGCAAGCGAATTTGAAATTGTTGATTTTTGATGGTGTTGTGATTGTGACTGAAGTATTTCATACATATGTATGTGTTTAACGTTCCGAAATAATATAATATATATATATATATATATTGTTGAAATTATACTTTTAAAAGTAAGCCTAAGACAAGGAGATTTTATGTTAAAATGACATGTGATTAGAAAAGCTGTTTGCAAATGATACAGTAAATTTGCGATAACAAAGAGAAGGCGCAGAGACTGGTGAGACATTCTGCGAATGATTTAGCGAAGAGGCAGCAATCCGTAATTGTATTCATACTTAATTTCTTTTTCACTCCATCTTTTCTGTTCATTTTGCTTCCTTTTTTTAAGCCTGTACTCTGCAATGGCATTTGGTTGCGGTGTTGTCTACGCCGATATGAATGAAGAAGTGGAAGTGCGTAATTTAATCTCAGCTGGTGGTTGTGTTTTAAATCCCCTAATTAGAGTAATCAAATAGACAGGCAATTGGAACTGAACTCATTGTTTCCATCACAAGGAAGAGAAGACGAACAAACAGACGGACATTTCTTGCTGAGTTGCTGTCATATTCTAAACTGAAAATGATCGTAAAATGTAGATTTTATTTGATAGGTTGAATGTGATGCCCATTACTGTCAACACGTTGGAACGTCTGGATGAAAAATGTGTCCATAAAATGGCCAAGTTTACCGAAACAAGGTTTGTCTCAGATTGCACAGGAAGTTGGTGAAATAAAAAGAAGAATGGGAATCTCAGACGTCGTTGGTTTGGGAAAAGATTCATATGGGTTAGCGTTTTTATGTGTTTTCTCTTTTTTTTTATGTTCTATACTCACGTTTTCGTGTTATTTTTGACATATTGAACAGATGTAGTTATGATATTTGTTATGAAAATGCTTCGATTTGTTTAGGATCAAGAGGTAGTTGCTACGTTTTAACGGAGGATCTCTGACGCTTGGCAGTGTGACATCTTGATGCCCTACTTAAATGTAAATGGTGATGGTCCGAAAAGCCAGTTGTACGCGCTACTCGGAGGGGAGTAGGCGTCGAAGGGAAGATGCTTGTCCAAATGTTTTTCTTGGTTCGAAAGTCGAGATCTGTATCCAATGATGCCTTTTTATGGTATGAAACCTCAATTACTCTTGCAGGGGGTATTTCTTAGCGGTATCTCGCGTATCTTCAATTATTTTGAAATATTTTCTATTTTCTTTATTTTTAGGTAAAGGAGCATGATGTGTTTCCAACACACCAAGGTTGGGCTCTCTCTCTCTCTCTCTCTCTCTCTCTCTCTCTCTCTCACAATATTTAAAAAAATATCCTATTAACAAAGAGATGAAAACTAAGAGCCCATGAAAATTGCGGGTTTTCAAGTACGCGTAAACACAAGAAAAAAAAATCGTTTATTTACTAGCGAATTTTCTGTTGAAAATAGGTTGTGATGCGTCTTCTTTAAAGGCAGCAGTAGCTTTCACAGAAGAATTTTGAAACATAGATGTGTGCGTTTGTCAAAATTTTCTTTGAATATTAAATTTTTGAAAGCCCTTTTCCATCCTATCTAAAACGGGTCCATGTGCACCTGTACTGCATAAATGATTCACTTCTAAAAGAACATACGGCAGCTAGCTAAGCCGCAACCTATATGTGCATTAAACTGGGGTGAACTAATTATTCTGGATAACTGATTATGCCACTCATTCTAGGATTTTCCGTAGAATAATATAAAGACTGTGACAAAGTATAACAACAAGAACACCAAGCAGTGTTCGACTTTCGTTCATCTTTGAGCGATGCTCTGTCCAAAACAGAAGGAAATGTAACAAAATTGCAAAAGAGCTTGTAAAAGCGTAATCAACTATTATTAACAAATTATGAAAGAAGGCCTTAAAACCCTAAATTAAAAAATATTTTTATATGACTCATGACAAGGTCGGGATTATTTTTTATACTAAATTCTTACGTTTCACTAAATGCAGGTTCAGGAATGGGAACTCATAAAGAACTTTTTTTTATTACAAATATCAATTAATTATATACAAACTTTTCAAAATTATATCAACAATATAACATACCAAGTACATTAATTATATGAATTCAAATATTATTCACATACTTACTTGTGAAATGTTTTTCACGTTCATATGCATTTATAATACCCATTTTGTGTACTTTATTTTACATTTTAATATTGAAATTATTTGACTTCGTAACACCTCTTCTCTGCTATACCACAAACAATTTACATACTCAATAATAAGTATACTTAATGTATTTTTCTTCTCCTTTTCTTTATAATCGAAATCAGTTGTTCGCAGATGAATACAGAGGGAAATCCCGCCCTGGAAAAAACCATCGATATTGTATAAATCTATTTTGTTTGGGACAGTTTCGCCGGTGTGTAGACTTTCCCAGCTGAGAAAAGCTGCCTCTATTTAGGTCTACCTGGTTCCTTCTCGTGTGTTACGGCAAGAAAAGGGTGGGAACGTGTGGCTTGCAATCTCTTCCTTTGTAACCAATAATTAAATGGGTAGTTTCTACCTTTTGGGCTCACTCCTGTAAAGAGGAATAACTGATAGCTGAAAAGTATTATTATTATTATTATTATTATTAACTCCACCAAGAAGGTTCTCTTTAGTGTTGTTGCTTTCGTTATGATCGACTTTATTTCTTTCCAAACTTCAAGCAGCATTACGAAAATTAAGATGATATTCCACCCTCCAATCATCAAACAACAAATAGCAGCCCTCTAGCCTTAATAGCTTTTATTTTATTTAAGGTTAGTATTAGCCATGGATCGCACGTCTGGCACCACAACAGCTTGTTGACATCATTATGAAAACTTCAAAGTTGTCACTCAATTTTTTTTTTTTTTTTTTTTTTTTTTTTTTTTTTTTTTTTTTGTTTTTTTTTTTTTTTTTTTTTTTTTTTTTTGAAGCTGGAGTATAAATCTCTTTCTCTCCGTCTCTCTCTTTCTCTCGGTCCATACTATATAGGCTGAGCTTCGGCGCGTAACGTTCGTTACACCGGGGTTGGCGCAAGCCTTGGAGTCACAGTATGGAGGTCGACGTGACGTCAGAGTGTGAGCGTCGGCTCGGAGTTCGAGAGTGACGTTAATATGCGGTTGGTAACGTAAACGACGGAATTATCGTATTACCGGGACCACACAAACACCATAAAACTGTATTGTTACCGGGGATAATTATCACTTTACAGTGAGCGCCGCTTTGGGCCAATTAACTTGCTAATTTGGAGGATAAATCACTCACGCCGTTTTTTACGGAGTTTTCACTGAATCGCCCAAGAGATTTTCGGGTTAGGGAGGTTATGGGTGAATTACCGTAACCCACTCGATGTTTTCAAGACAAACACACTCACATACCGGCTCCAGGTTTCCGCCGCTTTCCGGTGCATACTAATTTCATGGACCTTTCGCTTTTTTCCTCCCGTCCCTTGTTTCGTCGTTTGTTTTAATACCTTTTGTTACTCTCGAACTGGGACCCTCCACCCCAGGCGTGTGACCCATGGCCTGTGCGCCCGGATTTGATTATAGAGCAGAGTACCTACTCGGGTGAAATTTGGTTCATGTATAATGCGTCTCACCTCGAAAAGAGATCTCCGTCTGCACGTTTAACCTTGAGTTTTACGGCTCTGCTATCCAGCGATAAAAGAGTATTGTAAGTTACAAAAAAAGAAAATAAAAATGCACCGAAGTTTCTTCTGCACAATCGAGTTTCCCGTACAGCGTATAATGCTGTAGGAAACTCTCAGCTGGCCGTGGTGGCCTGTGTTGTTGCGGTGTCAGACGCACGATCCATGGCTAACCTTAGCCTTAAATAAAATAAAAACTACTGAAGCTAGAAGGCTGCAATTTGGTATGTTTGATGACTGGAGGGTTGAAGATCAGCATACCAATTTGCAGCCCTCTAGCCTCAGTGGTTTATAAGATCTGAGGACAGACAGAAAAAGTGCGGACTGACAGACAAAGCCATCAGTGGTTTTCTTTTACAGAAAACTAAAAAAAACTGTGGCATTCTGCAGATTGTGAAAGGAAACTCAGATGATTTTATTGAGTATTTTGTTAACTATGCTGTTCCAGGTCTTTTAAAGGTAAGTATAAACAAGAGTTTTTGGGTAACTTCTAATCGTCTTGTCGAAGGTGTGCTGCTGTTAATGTTCTTTCTCCTTAAGTCATTTAGTATCTAGTCGTCAGGCTTGACCGAAAGTTAAATTAACATGATTAGAAAATAATCATGTAGGTAGTAAATGAGTAGAAGCTGATTTAAGGCAGAATTAACATTTACCAGTGTAGGGCATTCGTGGATTACTTATTCGTTCAAACTATTCATTTTGATACTATAGTTCGAGTTTTCTCTGCAGAAAATATTTGTTTTCCTTGAAAGATAAAAGGTTGTATAGGTTTTAATACTGTATCCCTGATGCTTACTACAAATGCCACATATCAGTTGCATTTATGTCATTGTTAACGACGTCTTATGTTTTCCCCCTAAATGTGTCGTATGTCCTAATCGTTAACAAGATCAATTTTATTTTCGTCAACATAGTTGCCATGTTTTCTTCATTTTGCCCACCACTTTCCTCAACATAGATTAATAAAGATATAAGGAAGATCTTGACATACTTATTAGACCATTAGTTATTTTTCGTTCACATAGATCGGGTTTCGTAAATCGTCTTTCATTTATTTTCATTTGTCTCTTATCTTCAGAAAATAACCTTTTCCTAATCGGGACTTCCTCAGCTTTTATACTACCCTGAAAGTGCTGGGCTGGTCTGTAGCATCATTTTTGTACATTTCAATATTTTTCCGACATTTTTTCACAGTTATTTAACTGAGTTTATCGAGTGCATTATTCCATAGCCAAAATTTGATTTGGAGCTATTTTCCTGATATTCAAAGTGCCAGTGCAAAAGGAAAAATACCTCCGATTATTCACTGTTTATATACTCAAGTGAAATAGCATTTCTATTCTTTCTACTGATTTGCTTAGAAAATTTTATATAAGTCGTTTTCTTATATGTAATTCTACTTTCATTTGTCGAAGTGAAATGTATTTTGAAACATAAATCAGCTACCATGTCGTTTAGGTTTCTGTAATATTTTAAATAAATTATGTAGAGTGAAACCCTTGCTAGAAATGTTAAGGAAATAATGAAAATTATTGCATACAGCTTAAATCGATTTTTTAAAATTGATTTTTTCTCTCTGATAATTGGAGAAATCCGTGTAGGATCTGGAAAGCGAAAGACTTACGGTAAAGCATTGCGAATCTATTTTAAAATCATTATATACCTAACGTAAATGTTTGTGAGTTTTTCATCGAAGCCATATGTCTAGGAATATTATTTAGTTTATCCCGTCTTAGGACATAGCTGGTTATTTTTTCATTTCTAGGTCATTATTATCACTGACCACTCTAAAAGGCCACCAGCTTCTTAAGCAAGGTACTACAGAATATAATCCACAAAAGAGGTGTAGAATAATATACAGAGAAGCGAATCAAAAACTAAAGATCGTCAGCATCATCATCACTGGTTCAATGTTGTACTGGGTAAAGAACCTGTGAAACTTCGCCTCTCGTGTTTTCCCTGTGCTTTCCCTTCCACAAACCGCCACTCCATCTCCAGCCTCCCGTCACATGGTTCTCATCCAAGTAGATCTGTGGGTCCTTCGTCTCTTCTGGTGCCCACAGGAGCCCAGCTGACATTCTTACATACTATTCTCTCAGGGGCTGTGCAAGGCATATCCAACTGATCTCCATCCCCCTTTCATTCTCTCATCTAAATATGAACTGTGCCATTTTAAGGGATCATCTTTTACTGTATGTCCTGCCATGTAATTTCTAAAGTTCACTTAAACCTTTATTCTCAAGTGGTAGAAATCTTATATAATTTCATCGCCATACCATGATTCGTGTCCGTACAGATCTTACTTTTATGTCCAGTTTCAGTCTGTTTCATATCCAAATCTTAGTCATTCTTTTTGTTGTTTGATTTGCATATTTTCATTTTTTTTCTAACGTCCGTCTTGAGTGAAGATGTATTGGATATAATATTTGAAAGTTTCGACCTCATTAATCCTTTCTCAAGCTCTGTCCGTATCGATCAGTTTTTCTGAATTTTATCCCAAGTCTCATCTCTCAAGATGTATGATACATTCTGTTCAGCCAGCTTTGGTGAATAAACCCATATCATATGCGTATTCTAAATTCCTGCAGTTACTGCAATTAAAACTGTCTTCCAAGTCCATCTAATTTTTTCGTTACAAAATCCTTGAGAAGGGTAAATAACAAAGGTGACATAACATTCCTCTTTAGCATTCCACTGTTTACTGTGACTAAGTTTCTAATAATTAGGCTTTGTTTTCATATTTCACGTTTTCAAATTGCGGGGCCATTTCAATTTTAACAGTAATTTAATCATAATCCGATGCTTGTCAACTCCCATTTTTCCCTATTACTGATTCTACTTCAAAACCCATTTGTACATTTAGATATTCTTCAACCTCTGGCTCATCAGTCAATGTAGTATTCCCTTATGTCACTCACTTATTCATTACCTCACAAACATGTTCCAGTGAGAGTTGTCTTCCTTCATCGGGTATTATTATTAACCGGTATTTTCCAATGGTGATATTTTTATTTCATATAGGATATTTCATTAGCAATGTTCTGGACTACTCTTATAGATATCTTCAGGCAGTACCAAGTTGCCCAAGTATAAATGAGGTGCAGATTGTTGCCCTCAAAGGAACGGTAAACACCTTGAAGGAGCCCTCAGATATAAAGGCTAGTTGAATATAGAAGCGCAACCATAGACCCCAGGCTGATATAAATTGAAAATTAAGAATAACACCATCACTCCCTGAATACATGGCTTTGTTAGCATCATCCCTCTGCTTTCCCAAATGCCTTCTCAGACATGGTTACTAAAATTGATAAATTATTTCGAAGCTCATTGGCAAAAGACTCTGGTTGTTCATCTTCAAAAAGGATTTATTGTATTAGACAGTCTGTCAGTTATTATGTTAGGTGTTTTTCATATCAGCTTTAGTGTACGGATAATAAGTTGGTGATAGCTGCCGAAGTCTTCTCGTGTATAGTTCCTAACATTTCACGACGTTCTTTTTCTCTCTTGATTATCGACTATATTTTCTAGCAAGTTTTCGTAACTGGTATCCAAAGAAGTGTCACTCTATCTGTGGTTTGTTTGTTTGTATGGTGAACTTCTCTCACCAGAAATACACACCGCAGAGGAATGCCCGAAAATGGAAAACTCGCTGCCACCGAGTTGGCAGGCCAATACCATACCGATCACGCCACTGAGGCGCTAACTCTATCTGTGGATGTATTTGATTGAGCACAGAATGTCTCCAATTGCATGATTATTTGCAGCACAATAACTTACGAACTGGGCCCAATTTACGCTTGCAGTCTTTCTCAGGCCTTCCTTACCTTCTACTCTTTCTTAACCAGTGCATCATCTATATATATCCCTTCATTGTTCCTACCAACTGCCGTAGTTATATCACCAAGAACAATATCTCTATCCCTTTCTGATATTTCATCCGCAACATTCTTCATTCTGTATGAAATTCATCCTTTATTGCTACTGGGGTTCATTCATTGATACCTAAATATTATGATATTATTATAAAAAATGTAACAATACACACAAAAACAGTAATAAGGATATATAAAAAAACGGTGAGGCAATAGACGTTAGAATAGGAGATCTTTTGAATTTCTTAGAATTGGACTCTGCCTGTTAATGATTTTGCTGCTTTCTCCCTTTCTCGTATAAGAGAAGGAAGAATTGTGCTCCTGATGTTATTAATGGCGTTATTAACCGTTTATACTGATCAGATAAATGAAATTTATTTGATCAGTCTATTTAGAAATTACGGCTTTATCCCCTTAAGTAAATGTTGTAAATTCTGGCGCTTTTGTTTTGTGTGAAAAGGGCAAGCTCACCGATTCGAATCTGTAGGGAAATCTGAAAGATCATCTCAGGTTAATGGCGATCTGATAACAATCTAATGGTACCTAATTATAAAGATTATTGCAGCCTTTGGTGGATCGAGATAATTAAATGGAATTTAATAACCCGATTAACGTCACTAGAGGTAAAATATATTTATTGTGATATAAAGGACACCAAGGCTTCTTCGATCTTATCTGCAGCACAGAACGTAAAAGGCGACAAAGCAATCAATATTGTACTTTATTTCAAGAGTAAAATAGTGTTTTTCAAACAAATGCGATTCCACTAGAATCTGAATTTGGGAAGACAGCAGAGCATTTTCTTTTTTAATATTTCCAATAGAATTCTCACATTTCCAAAGGATTTTTGAATTTACCGAGATATTTCTAAAGCATAATGTCATAAAAAGTTTCTAATAGATGCTGGTAGTTAAAAATATATTGAATGAGTTATATGATGCCCGCAAGTTTAGACTTCTAGGGAAGTCATTGGAAGAGAGAGAGAGAGAGAGAGAAAGAGAGAGAGAGAGAGAGAGAGAGAGAGAGAGAGAGATTTCATTATTATGAATAATCGGGTGTTCATAAACACTTGAGGAAGTGGACATCATAAAAAAAACATTATTTATGTCGGTGTTCTTATTACTTTATTGTCTGTCTGTACTGACTGCATTTTGTTGAGTTTTCTCGCAGATGTTGTTGAATTTTATATCATAATCATGTTTGTTTGTTTGTCAGAAACAAACAAGAATTAGGATGTGTTAGCAATGTTAACTTTAATTTGGAAATGCTGATAAATCCTTTACGTCAGTTCCTGTTTTTCTTTGTTTCATTTTAATAGTGTCTATTTCATATGATGAAATTCAAAAAATGCTGCTATTATAGAAAAGAATATTAGTCGTGTTAACTTAACAGTTTTAATACTCATATTAAGATATCATAACAAACCTTCATACAAATACATAGCATTTCCAGTAGCGTGTTTTAGTATCTCTGTGATAACACCAACAACACATAGGTACCGATGATTGGAATAACTCCGTCGCAATAACATTCGGCAGATGTATTGTCATCGTGATATTTATCGGATAACAAGTTTGGAAACCTGAATAAAGGTTTGATGTTAATTGTAACGTAGCAGTAATTATTTGTTTAATAGCGCTCATTAAATCCCCCGATTTTTTTTTCTTTCTTTTTTTTTTTTTTTTTTACCGGAGTTAATGAAAGCATCATAACATCCGATAAACTCGTTATAGCTGGTAACAGCAAAGTTATGATTTTTCAGAAGCACATTTCTTACCTACTTCATATTGTACAGTGGCTCTCAGCCTTTTTTGGCCCATGCACCCTTTCACCTCATGTCAAAATGTCTAACAGGTAAAGGTACATTACTTCAGCAAACTGGTCGCTGCAGTCAATCAGTTTTATTACATAGTAATGAATGTTTATAGAGGAGGAATGTTCGTAACGTCTGTATGACTGGTAAGTTTTCTAGTAAAACTTACTTGAAATGGCATGTAGGCATAGAAGGCGGATGTCATGATTTACCATTTCTTTTTCCTCCCCTCTTTCTTCCTCTTCTTGTTGTTCTTCTGTATTTCATTGTGTCTTTCTGTATGATAATCATGTGATCGTCAGTTTAATGCACTGGAAGACAATCTTTTATTCTAAATGGATAGAGCATTGGTAGGATAGAACATGAAAAACTTTACCCTCTGTCTTTGAATAAAAACGAAGATGAGCGTGTTTTACCTCAGACTTCCAATCTGCCTTAATACCATTAATTACCATTCGTTTGCAATCAGAGAAGCGCGAAGTTCCTATCGGGAATTTGCATGACAACTAGGTAAAGGCTCGGCCAATAAGTCGTCTTTGTTGGGAGAAATGTAAATATAATCCCATCGAAGCACGAAGCAATAAAAATGCAATGATCTTGCAACAGAAAGAAGGGGTGTTTTGTTAAAGGAGCAACAATCTTGCAACATAAGGGAGTTTTGTTAAAGGAGGGAAATGGTGGTGATCTCATCCCTTCTTTTGAAAAAGTCGGCAGCTGACCTAATGAATTAGCGATGCCTCGTGCCTCTCTCTACCCAACCCTCCTCTCTAGTCTTCCTTTCAACAGAGGCTGAAGGCGATGATGGGAATCTTTGTGGCCGATCCTCAGTCGGTTAAATGTAAATGTTTAAAAGAGAGGAAGTGAAGAGTCCATAAAATTTCAGATCAGTAAAAAAGGATGGAAATAGGAGTCACCTACATTAAAGAGAAAAATGAAAGAACTGGAGGCAGGGAAATTAAAAATTAAAATGAAAGGAAAGACGTTTTATGATTTTATGTAGTTGTTTTATAATGCTTCATTTTTTAAACAAATGTTTTGACCGGGTTGTTTATATCTATGATTTTTCGTACTTCTTTTATTTAGTAGAGTTGTAATACATTTATCTGTTAAGCTTCTGTTTGGTGCTACAAGACCCGAGACTGGCAAGTAAAATCTTTTGATCCTGACTAAAGAAAAATGGTTGATGTCAAAAGACTTACCTCATTGATCAGTTACCCACCAATTAAGCTGAAGAAATCTTAAGCCAGAGGAGGATTGTAAGAAAGCAAAGGACTTCATGTACAAAGAAGGAATATGCGAAAGAATATAAGGCAAAGACAAGAATGGCAACCTTTCGATCAACCAGAGGTAAAAAGAAGACTAAGATATGCTCGATTATAAGCTCTTTAAATGAATTGAATCGAATTTGCTATGTGAGGAATGGGGCGAGTTTGAAGTAAACAACATTTTAAAAAGTTTTTAATGGTGACTACGCTTATACTGTGTGTGTCCGTTTTTTTTTTCTTCTTCTTCTTCCCCACTATGGAAGATCTTGCCGATATTAGTATTTGAATTGGAAGAAAACAACGTATTTCTAGCCATACGAAGCATCTGTAATCATTAATGTATATGAAATATTTTTGCAAGAAATATTTTAGAAATGTAAAGTAACAACACGTAAACTGCAAACGTTCGGTAGTAATAGGTGATAAAAACGTTTTTGGAGATTGCTTCTCTTTAATTACTAAGATCTCTCTCTCTCTCTCTCTCTCTCTCTCTCTCTCTCTCTCTCTCTCTCATGCATGGCAAGTTTGTAATAGTGTATAGTACAACAAGCTAGCCAGAACTTTAGAAATGTTCTGATAGTACAATTCATAGATTTAATTTAAACCTTTATTATTGTTGGTACTATCTTCCGCTGCTTTATTGGTCTAGCTACTGTTCTGCTTTGTGTTAATATTGGCAAGTCACGTGGAACATGGTTTCTCCAGACATTACATAATCTACTTTGCGGCAAAAATGGGTTACTTTTTGTTTGAATATTTATTTATTCCCTTATTTTTGACTGGTAATTTCCGTTATCTCTCTCTCTCTCTCTCTCTCTCTCTCTCTCTCTCTCTCTCTCTCTCTCTCTCTCTCTCTCTCTCTCTCTCTCTCTCTGTGGATGCACAGCACAGACATATTATAAATTCAAATCTCATCCCCACAATATTATTATGTATTAATCAAGTAATAATCCACAAATAGCCTACTGACATTGATTTCTCTATACCCCAGAAAGAACGTACCCTTAGCAGGAATTATTTATACTGTAACTGCACCTACACAGACCTGGATTCGAAACCGTGCCCCTGTAGGGTTGAACATGGGTGACAGTGACTTTATGCACTCAGCCAACACGGGAGGTTTCCTTTCAGCAAATTGCATGAAGTCGCTGTATCCCATAAGCAACTTAAATGGCATGGATTCGAAACCTGGTCATTGTAGGTTCATTTCCATATAAAAGTACCTTTAAGCATATTTCATTTCATGGGTATAATGGAATTGATATTAACGGGTACTGTGTGAATTAAGATTTGAAAGTTAACGATGTGAAAATTACTGACGGTTAAGCCACAAATACCGTTAGGAATGACTTACACCCTCAACGAATTAAAACTGCTACCTGCTTATGCGCCAGACAGGATTTGTCTGTTCTATATATATATATATATATGTATATTATATATATATATATATATATATATATATAGAGAGAGAGAGAGAGAGAGAGAGAGAGAGAGAGAGAGAGAGAGAGAACAGACAATCCTGTCTGGCGCAGAAGCAGGTAGCAGTTTTAATTCGTTGAGGGTGTAAGTCATTCCTAACGGTATTTGTGGCTTAACCGTCAGTAATTTTCACATCGTTAACTTTCAAATCTTAATTCACACAGTACCCGTTAATATCAATTCCATTATACCCATGAAATGAAATATGCTTAAAGGTACTTTTATATGGAAATGAACCTACAATGACCAGGTTTCGAATCCATGCCATTTAAGTTGCTTATGGGATAGTAGTTGTGACAAAATTATATATATATATATATATATATATATATATATATATATATATATATATATATATAATTTTGTCACAACTACTTACGTGACTATCTTTTTCATCTTCATAAATGTTAACCACAAGTATTCGCCAATAGCGAATTCCCTTTACTTTGTTAATTGATTACATGACAGAACTTTGTTAATTTGACCATTTCCCGACTCCATTACGTAACATTTCTATTCCTGAGATTTGATCGACTATTTAAAATTACGGTATGAGTACGCTGAATTAATTTTCAATAGGTATTTTATTGAGGTACCAGATTCACATATTCAGAGGTGTCTTTAAACTGCATATCTCTCAGTGACAATCTTTTAACATAAAATCGACGGTTCGTCATCTTGCTCAGACTTGCAGGCGAAGGTATAGAGTCGCCCCAAATGAGCGCAGTCACAGACTTTGCATTATACAATGCCGCGAACGAGGTCTTTCATTTAGCTCCCCGCCGAATGAGACCGAGGGTCGGGTCTTCCATCCAATTGCCTGCTTCATAACGTGAACACACATTCAAGAGAACACTAGAGGTTGTAATTGCCAATAGTTTTAATCTAACGCTCGCCTAGTTAGAAGCTAATGTTGAACGCCGAGCCTCAAAGTGAGTGCACCTTTGCCTCGTGGTTTCGGAGAGAATGTGAGGCATACGACTTTTAGACCCCATATGTGGCGGCGTCTCTCGACTCCTTTAGCCCTGGGTCGACATCGTGTGTCTATTGTGGTTCAAATAATATGTAATTAAAAGTTGCTTTGTAGGGGTAAGCAGTTGTGGAGCTCCGAGTTAAAAGGCCTTTGTTAGACTTATTGTACTCAAGCGTGTGGGAGTTTATGGGCTTGTTTTTGTTCCTGTTCGTCTGTTGCCGAGTGCTTTTGAAACTTATTATTCTCTCTCTCTCTCTCTCTCTCTCTCTCTCTCTCTCTCTCTCTCTCTCTCTCTCGTATACATTACGGAGATTGTAGAAAGATTTAGCGGTTTGCGTTATTTATTACACACACGCGCGCAGACAGCCATATAGTATATATATATATATATATATATATATATATATATATATATATATATATATATATATATATATATAATTAAGTGGGGATATAATCCACAATGATGTAAACTTCTTACTTAAACAGTTATAAAGATTTCACATATATATATATATATATAATATATATATATATATATATATATATATATATATATATATATATATATATATGGTGGGTACATTAAGCCAAGCTGATTTTTTTGTGTACTTTTAAGCTCTCTCTCTCTCTCTCCAGCCTCATCTCTCTCTCTCTCTCTCTCTCGAACAAAATCGTATTCTGCAAACGCTGCCTGTATGCTTTTAATTTTCGCTGTTACAAAATATCCTAGAGCCAATTCCCAGCCTTTACCAGTGGCGTTGCTTTTCAGAATGCAATTAAAGCTTTGCTAATTACAGGCTTTCAGATGGAAAAAATTCCCCCCTCCCCATCACCTGAACACCAACCCAGCCCCACCCCTCCCTTCGCCCTCCCATCCTGACACTTCCCTTCACCTTATTTCCCTTCATTCTCTCTCACACGCTCTTATATGCTCTTCTTTCTCACACGATCTCATATTCTCTCTTTTTCGCGTCAGTTTGCATAAATTCAGGTTTTAATGTTCATGCTCTGACCTCTGTGTTCACAGACCGTTGTCTCGTCGTTTGTCTGCTCATCGTTTAGCAAGAATATTGTTTTTTTTTTTTCCTTTGGTTCTTGTTTCTTACTTTGCATGTGTGTGTGTGTGTGTGTGTGTGTGTGTGTTTTTGTGTGATTGTGCGCTAGCGATAGCAGTTTTCACTGATCAACATCTTTTCTTTCGTTTTAATCTTGTTTTGTTTTCAAATTTTTTAAAATGTTTTATTCGTTACTTTTCTGTTTATTTATTTATCTGTGTGTATTATAATGTCATACTGATGTTGTACTATGAAATTCTCTCATGTGAATTAATGTAAACTTTCTGTTTGTTTCAGCTTTTGTCAACATTTTTTTGTTTTTTTCGTATTTATCATACTCAAATCATTCTTCCATCCATTCATCTCTCTCTCTCTCTCTCCCTGTCTGTCTGTCTGTCTGCCTCTCTCTCTCTCTCTCTCTCTCTCTCACACTTAATTTCCCCCCACCCCCCTTTTTCCTTTTAGTACTCGATGTACCACTTCGGATTTCATTCATTTTAGGGACAAAAAGTCATGTTTGTTGTGTCCGTCATTTGTGTATATTTTTCTGTACATACTAGTTGTAAACTTTTCAGCCTCAATAGAATCTACAACGAGTTTTTTTTTTTATTTTTTATATCTGTCGGATCCCAAAGGTCGTCTTCATAGGCTTTTATTTTCGTTTGATAACAATGTTATTCAGAAGCGTGAATTGATTCCTTAAAGTCTTTTTTATTTTTATTTTTTTGAAAGTATAAATTCGTACGGCATTGTTTATGTTTAAGAATCACGAAGAGATATTATTATTTT
Organism: Macrobrachium nipponense; assembly: GCF_015104395.2. Classification (NCBI taxonomy): domain Eukaryota; kingdom Metazoa; phylum Arthropoda; class Malacostraca; order Decapoda; family Palaemonidae; genus Macrobrachium; species Macrobrachium nipponense. Next base: position 74,835,814 of record NC_087213.1, on the reverse strand, counting down.
GTAATTCTTAATTTTTCGGTACAAATCTTGTATTAATTTTAGGTTTATTGAAGAATCCATTTTTTCGTCATGAGACGAAATACCTATATTTCTACTATATTCTTCCTCATGAGTACGAACTTTTACTTATATTGTCAATTTAATGCGGAAATATCATTGGAGCTAAGCACGAACATTAGCCGAGGGCTGTTATCAGTTTTAACTTCATATATTAGCTAATGATGCGTTATCTTTGTCTGTGGCCATGGAGATTATGACGCCAGTTTTTGTTATCACTTCAATCAGTCAGTCTGCATATCCACTGTTAGTGAGAAAAAGAGGGAGAGTACGCAGTATACGGTATATTGTGAAGTTATGGACCACTTCAAAATATTTACCTTTCACTTGAGAAAATAATGCTCTGGATATGATTGAATCGATGGACATGTCCATGGTTAACTAGGGCAGGAACAGAAATTTAAAGATTAGTAGCAGATTCAGGTTGGCACTGACTGGGGGTTGGCTCCAGAAGGTGTTAGCTTCGGATTCTTAACAGATTTTATGGAGGATGAAATCCCTAACCCCACGCCCATTCCCAAAGTTTCGACTCACCACAGTTGAATAACTTCTAGTTACTTAATTCGTTGTTCAGGTCATCAGAGGTGGAGTAGGAATCGACGGAAATGCCCAGAGAATTTGCCTCTCCTTTAATTCGAGCCCGGAGTCTTTTTCAAGTGACGTTAACGTTCTAAACACTGGATTGTTTCCATCCTTCTCTCTCTCTCTCTCTCTCTCTCTCTCTCTCTCTCTCATACAAAAGTGAGTTATGGAAAAAGGCCTTTGGACTTTACTGGCTACCGCTTCTTCGTGTGATCGTCATCTCATAGTTTGAGTAGTGGATGATGCAAGTCATCTATTTTATCTACACCTTGTTTCAGCTAATAAATCTAGAAATTCATCTGTTTCTTAAGAGTTTCTGAAAGCTGATTACGGTATGTAGTATGACGATAATAGTAGAAGAGGAGTCAATTGTTTTTACTTTGTACAGTTTTTCCTAAGAATTATATAAACCTATATAAGATATTTTTTAGTAGGAATCGGTTATAGTTCTTTTTCTAATTTGTCATGCCTCAAATAGTACTCTGCAGTACTCGTGAACCCCATGAAATTTACTCCAAATAAGTGATTCATTTCCTGTTAAGTGGAAGGTGATATTATTAAACATGTTTGATGATGTATTCTTATAAATTCAGTAACTGAATATTATTTACAATTCTTAAGCGATGCCGCAGTTTCGATTTCATTGAAAGAAGAGGAAGCAAAAAGTGCATTTGAATTTTTATCTCACAGTATCATTTTTTCATATTGGAGAATAGAAAGTTTAAAAGTGGTTATATTCTATCACTCTCTCTCTCTCTCTCTCTCTCTCTCTCTCTCTCTCTCTGTCATTTCCTTATCCATTCGCCTCATCAAGCAAACGAAAAAGTAGCAAAGGATGGCGGACGTGTGACGACGACCGAAAGGGCCTGTCGGGTGGGTATGTTTAAGGGGGGCGGGAGGGGGGCGGCTCCATCAACTACTTCTTAACACCCTGCATACATATTCATAAGGCGGCCGTGGTTTCCGATTTTTTTTTCTTTTTTTTTTTTTTTCCTTGAGGCTCCGTCCACGTTCTCTGGTCAATATTTGCACTAAACCACTCCGATGGCGGCCCCTCCCCCTCCCCCGACATACCTGAACCCCCCCATCCTCCCCAGCCCTTGTCGTACCCTCCCTTGTGCTGTTGTTAGAGGAATGGCGGAAGACTGTATTTGTCGTTTGAGGTTGTTTCTGCTATTGAACTGTGCTTCATTACATGATTCTTGATTAATCATAAAAATATATGTGAGTGTGTGTGTATATATATATGTATATAAGCACAGGGAATATACTGGAAATTCTATATCATATTTCTTTTTATATTTGCAATGATTCCCACAGTTTTGCCTCACAGGGAAAGGATCTCGCACAACCAGATTTCCTTGGCACATCAAATGAATGTGCATTTTTATTTTACTTATTCGCTATATTGGTTGGCTCATGTCGAGGCTAATTATGCATATTTTTGCTCGATGACTCCAAAATGTCTTATGCTTAAAGATTTCCGAAGGGTTGACGACTTTTATATCTTAATTTTGGAGTTTTTCATTGTAATATATATATATATATATATATATATATATATATATATATATATATATAATATGTATGTATTACATACATACATGTGTGTGTATTTTATATTATATACATCTGTACGCTCCTCCAAATATTATTATTCGATTGATTCCTTATTTTTTCATCGTATACTTCAAGCAATTTAATGTGAATTTTGACGAAGTCCCATTGCTATTCTAATTGCCCTAAGTGAAGGAACTGCAGTAGTAGGTGCACGTACGCTCATGGACACGATACTCTAAAACGAGAAAGTAACAAATATTAATGCTGTTAGTTATTTTGAAAAATATATGACGGAGCGGAACGTAGTAAGATACATTTTTTATTATCCTGTTTTTCCCCTGTATCTTCAGTTGCACAGTTATGTTAAAATGAAAGTTCTTGTGCAAAAGCATATTGAGAGAGAGAGAGAGAGAGAGAGAGAGAGAGAGAGAGAGAGAGAGAGAGGGCCATAATGATTTGGAGTCGTTTTAGCCGGAAAATGTTCTTGATATGACCCAAAAAATTACGTATCATGCTATGAAACTTTTGATAGGAATGCGCAATATATGCGGAGTATTAGGTTTTATCTTTACGCCGTAAACACGATGAGAGAGAGAGGAGAGAGAGAGAGAGAGAGAGAGAGAGATGGAGTTGGGGGGAAGGTTTGAAACAGGTTAATAAGAATGCGTAACGTGATTTGCAGGTCTTTACAACGACATGTAAGATTGACAAGGGCAGGGAAGAGGGACCCGGCCGCCTCTCTCTGTAAGCGGGGGAGTGAAAAGGAAATGGACTAGTTACACAGCTTGAGCGACTCTGGCATTAACCCGTGAAAGGAGAGAGAGAGAGAGAGAGAGAGAGAGAGAGAGAGAGAGAGAGAGAGAGAGAAGGGGAAGAAAGGCTGTGTCAATATGAGTTTTTTCCGGCCACTTTGCTCCCTGTTCGTCTCTTTGTTTGACCGACTGTCACACCACCCTTTGCTCCACCTCATTGGAAATTCTCTCTCTCTCTCTCTCTCTCTCTCTCTCTCTCTCTCTCTCTCTCTCTCTCTCTCTCAAGTGTGCAATAATTTCTTGAAATAGGACGCTTACAGGTTTATTTAAAGGTCTGATAATATGTTGAAGTAATGCATCACATTCTTGCATTAGTATTGAAGAACCGAGACATGACGTATCTTTAGAAAATATCTGTTTTTTTTGTTATTGATGCCGTCGCAAATATGGAAGAATTATATTAAATATTTAGGAAATCATTAAGTTCTATATATATGCGATGTGTTTGCACACTTTTCTGTAGATATAATTGTTTGTTTGTATACGTTTAGAAAGATGCTTGTATATTAAAGATAGAATTTTATATATGTACTATGAGCTCATGTGGGTATTTGCAGATTTGTGAATATGGTTGTATTTACGTGTTTCCCCAGTAATTATTCATCGTTTTACTTTCTGTAAGTGTCCGTTTTAGTTTTCGTCATATTTGTGTGCCCCCCACCCCTTTTTATTTATTTATTTTTTTTGCTCGGTAATTACATGATACAGCATTCCACACGTTTGTGTGCGGGCGTGCATGGGCGTATTTTCAGACTATTTTCCCGCCGATTTCATTATTGGTAATCGTAAATTGCTCCTCTTCCCTCATTTACGTCTCCGTGAAACGTACAATCATCCTCTTGATGATGTATTGTGTATTCTCTCTCTCCTTCTCTCTCTCTCTCTCTCTCTCTCTCTCTGTGCGTGTGTGTGTGTGTGTGAGCCATGATCCATCAGTGCTCTTTAACATAATCGTGCCATACCCGCCCTAGATAAAGATTTGAGCTAACATAGGCGAGGTATTTCGAATCGGTGGTCTCTTGGACGAACACGCCGGAGTCCTAATGCTGGAATTGAGGTTGTAGGGTTTCATAGGTTGTGGGAACTCTTACATCACTTTTTTTTTATATATATACTCTATTTTCGTGTTTTGTTATGTTTACAGGACAGTTTCCTTTTATAATTTCAGGTTCCGTCATACTGGTATGCTGCGACATCAGATTCAGTCTGACCGTTTGACATTAAAGATCATTTGTAAGTATATTAAATTGAATTACGGTAGATATAATTTATTGTATTTTGAAAAATGGCTCTCGATATTATTGGCTGGCAGTTAGCTTCAAGCACTTCCTTTAGAGAGAACTTTTAAAAATAAATTTTCAGATAAATCCAATACTTATGTAGCTCTTTCGGTAGTTGTTAATGAAGAAAAACATAGACTTCCCCTGAGGTCTCTCTCTCTCTCTCTCTCTCTCTCTCTCTCTCTCTCTCTCTCTCTCTCTCTCCAAAACCTTTGTACTTAGCTTCTGCGCAGTGTCCCGTTTGCACTGCAGAACCCGTTCTCTTCTTATTTTGATACTGACTACTTATTTTATTAGAACGTATATCATGAAGATGTGCTTTAGCTCCAGTAAACATTTGTACATCTTGTCAAGTCAGTCTTATTATTATTATTATTATTATATTATTATTATTATTATTATTATTATTATTATTACTCCTTTTAATTTAATGATCATTTCGTGATTTTTTTCCGTCTTATAGCGAAGCAGGAGAAATTGTGAGGCCTTTTATTTGCACTCGATTTAAAATAGAAGCGTTGGTTTTATTTTTTTGCAAGAAACCTTCCTAACTATGCAAATTATATGGATTGGTTTGACCTTAGCTACTTTCAGGCATTCCACTTCCGGCTCTCTTTTATCTGCTATATTATTGAACGGAAAATCTTCTATACTTTGCTACATGTCGTATGCAAATCATGTTTTGAAGGCCATCGAATATGAATTTTCTTTTTTATTATATTTACTCATAATAGCATTAAAGAAAATTCAGGGCCATTGTGATTTTGTGAGCTTTTTGAGCCACTATAAACAAGGAAAATGTAGAGACAATTGTTTAAGAAAAATTCTTGATCGTTTCCAAATAACGGTTTTAATATTTAATCTTGTGTTTACGTAACAGGAGCAATTTCGTGTTAGATTGTGGGTAATAACTGCTAGAAGGATGAAGAAAAGTTAATAAGATACTCAAATTATTCATCGCTAAGTATTTTACGTATGAATTAAAGGAAAGGTGCTTAGCGCTTGCTATTATGCTTTACGTTACACTGGGAAAATGTATGTATTGAATTTATGAAGCCTGCTGTACCGACAGTGTGGAACAGAATTTTAGAGAGAAAGATGAACACTGAAGTTTCTTCTCAATGTAATGATCCTTTCCTCAGGAACGCTCGATAGGATTATGCAAAGATGTTTTTGTTAAATTTCTTGCATATCAGTTTCTTAAAAAGGAAAGATAAAGTTGTTGATTTAAACAATTCTGAGAGAGAATTCCATATGAAGAATTATTTTTCATTTCATAAGCCATGAAAGATTTATATTAAGCGTTAATAAAGCAAACTTTGATATAGTCGAACTAAATAGGGCTTGAAACCCGCTACATGTGAGTTATTGGTGAAAACTCTGGTGCTTTAAGCAACTAAATAATTAGAATTAATAAGTTTTATGTGTTGTTCCAGAACTGTGAAGTATAATAAGCACCATGAGTTGGGCACAGTATTTTAGAACATCATAAACAGACCCAAAGTTCGTAAGAGAAAAAGGCTGGAACGGCAAAATTAATAGTGAAAGTATATTGGTCTACAATGGAGACTTGTTATGGAGGAGGGGTAACGATGGGCTACAGATACTATTGATTGTGTATGCTTCAAGTCATAATCCTGTCACATAGAAATGAAAGCTGGACACAATATGTAACCTCCTCTCACTCTGTCTCTCTTCATATAAGCGCATGGCGTCACATTTATATGTCTGTTTATAGCTCTCATCTCAATGCAGTTAATGAGATGGTCTGTTCCGACCTCACTTTTCTTAACGAGACCTCATTTGCGGACTGATGAAATCACTACGACAGTAATAACAAACAAGGACGTGCCGAATAAATCTCGTTTTCTCCCACGCATGCGCTAGATGTCCCTTTGCGTTCTCCTACGCATGCGCCATGTGATTGTTTTGATGTTTGACCCAGTGCATGTCCCAAGTGACAGTTATCTGTCCCGATGCCCAAATAGGGCCGTTTTCTAGGGCGTGCACCCCGGATCGTCCTCATAAAGTGTGCGACAGTCTTAATCTACCAGACGTGGGGGTATTTTTCGCTATAATATGTCATGGCGGAGGTTGGCAGGAAGGCGTGTTCGGTGAGCCTTTTACGAAAGGTCGCGCCTTGTGGTGCAACTCTATTCAATCTCGACGTCCTTATGGGAAAGCGGCTTTTTTGCCTTTCTTTCTTTCATTGATTGTTGCGGACGTTTTTATTTACTCCTTCCCCTTAATAAATTAGGTTTTTTTTATTATTTTTCCTGCTTATCGTGTTTAGTTCGTTTCTCATTCGCGTATTTTGTTTTCTAACGGTTTCTTTTGCAGGTCAGATGAGCTATAAGATAGAGTGGTCTGAGTTATTTTCGAAAAGGCTTTATGGGGTCTTGTCGTAGCAGTATAATTTTTATCACAAAAGGTGTTGAATCGATGTCGTGATTTTTATAGGATTTTTTTTCATTATGAAAAGCTTATTTCAACGGAAACTATAGTGGACATTTCCGTCAGGTGTCTTTAGCATATCCATTTCATACCTCTAATATGTACACATGATGTTTTTCTAAACTGTGCTTATATGCATGTGCACATGCACAGTTAAACACTTTAAAGCATTTAAATATAATGTTTGTCGTAAACAGCTGTACTTCAGATAATTATAATAAATAGTTTTTATGTGTGGATTCCAACCAGCCAATCCTGTCAGTGGAGCTCATTCGGTGCACGGTAGATACCACGTGCCCCTAGCTGCAACAACCCCTTTCGTTCCTCTTACTGTACCTCCTTTCATATTCTCTTTCTTCATCTTACTTTCCTCCCTCTCCTAACACTTGATTCATAGTTGCGAGGTTTTCCTCCTGTTATACCTTTCAAACCATTTACTGTCAATTTCCGATTCAGCGCTGAATGACCTCATAGGTCCCACCAGTGCTTGGCCTTTGGTTTGAATTCTATATTCAACCCAACCCAACCAGTCACTGTCAGGTATCAGGAAATTGAAAGCTCATCGTTACCTTTGCCTCTATATTTTTCATGATCCCGGATGTACTATCTTCATAATACACTTCATGCTTTCTCTCCGGCTTCGGATTAAAAGTTTTATTTTTATTGAAAAATGTATGCAAAGATACCACGGAATCGAGACGTTAAGAGTTCATTGAATTCTGGCAATTATATTGACATCAACTAAGCATTACTGACATTTGTTTGAGATCTGCCTTGTAGGTAATACTAGTCACTCTTCCGTCATCTTACAGAATAGTAATGAGGATAATGAGGAATTATAATCCCGAGAGACTTTTGAAAGGAGGTTTTGATCCGGTACATCTCTGCATAGTGCAGTTTATTTTGATCGTTCATTCGCGACTGGGGGATTCTAATAAGGTCGTTTTCAGTAACCCTCCCCTCCCTCCCCTCCCCGACTTTAACTCCACTACCATACCCTCTCCCTCCTCTGGGAATTAAAATATGAAGACTGAAATTTTAAAATAATAGTTATGAAAGTCTAAAGAATTGCCACGTCTACCCACCAATGTCGGGTTATGACGTCAGTCTTCCACCACCGTTTACGGAAACGTCTACCAGTTGCTCATAAATAAGCTTATTCTTTATACCTTGATAACAATGATCTCATTTCATTTCATTATCAGTAGCAATAACTTTGCCTGAGGTGAAGAATTGGCTAAATGTGGCTGGTGTTTCTAGCTCCGCTAATTACAGAATGCTTATGCTGAAAGTTATCGTCTGTTTCATAGTTTGTAATTTGGCCTACGGAAGCGCCTGGGATCTTGTGATGCTCTTCTTGCAGTTTTGAGTGTTGTATAGAAAACCCGAGATTCTGGCCGAAAACCATATGATTAATCTTGATTTCAGTGCTGCTCTTTCGATGATAGTGAGCCATTTTTTAGTATTATTATTGCAATTTTGAATTACACATTGCTTAGAGTTATTGTTAATGGGCACTACAGTGTTCTCGAGGATATTCTTGTCCAATTATACGAACGGTATATAGTTTGGCCTTGAAATCCAACTTTCTACTTATGCTGGTGATGCTACTCTTTGCATCGATACCCTCTCCTGAGTATTGATCTGTGGTTGCTGATATTCTCTTCACTGGGATTTATGAAAACTCATTCTCGGGAAATGAAGTTAAACCCTTTAAAATACTCAAAGCATGATTGTAAGCAAGTCTAGGATGTTGAACCCCCCGACATACATTTTCATTGAAAGTTTTCTTCAACTACAAACAACGTATTTAAAGGTCAAGGTGTCATTGTTGATTGCAAATTAACTTTTGAGAAATATACCCGGTCCATCTCATATTTAGTTGGGCAGAGATGGTATACTGAGAAAGTCTCTCAAGATTTTTGGAGGCCTGTCAATCCCGTGTAAATGTTGAAATTCTTTATTCTCCTCGTTTTGGCCTTTGTTCTGTGAGCTTCAGTACCTAACACTTTTTAGTTTTCATTCTTATTGTGACCGAATTGTGGAATACTCTTCACAGTCCAAATCCAAGATCGAATTTGGTGGAAATAATTTGTTGCAGAGATGGCTGCCATGAATCTCACTTCATAGTCTGTTGTTATTTGTCTTATTTATTTTGCGTTGTTATTTATCACAATTTTTCCTATGTTGTTTCTCTCTCATAGTCTACTTTTTGGTTATCAATTTAGTTTTTCGTTCTGGGCTGTTTCCCCTATTCCATGTCTTGGGGCTTTTATTATTGCATCATTCTGGTTATCCAACTACGATTGGAGCTTGGTTTGTAGTTATAGTATAATTGATAGTAGCAGTAGTAGTAGTAGTAGTAGTAGTAGTAGTTAAAGTAGCAGTAGTGGTAGTCGTAGTAGCTATGTAGTAGTAGTAGTAGTAGTAGTATTAATATCAGCATTCTAAGTTTCCAGTGAAAAATTATAGGCTTGAGAGAGAGAGAGAGAGAGAGAGAGAGAGAGAGAGAGAGAGAAAGAGAGAGAGAGAGAGAGAGAGAAACTTGTCACCCTACCTCTTTAGCAAAGGAAGGTCGCACGGAACTCTACCACCGCTGTTCACCCCCGTGGACCCTACAAGTTCCCGTCGATAGTTAGTACTGCAAATACAATTAGCAGTGCAAAGTTGTTAGTGCGAGTGGTCCTTGTGAATGGTGTTGGCGAAAGGAGCTGTATGTGCCCTTACAAGAAGTTCTAAATGGGTGTTTGTGCGGCCATTGAGACTTGCCCTAGGGATGTTTGTTGTAGGTGAAAGTGTTGTTTACATTATTTGCTGACACGTTTTTTTTTATGTTAGAATGTGTTAGCCGGTTGGATGGGAGGGAGGGGCATGGGGTATGTGAGTTCGTGCTTGTGCGAAAGCATATGATTGATGTGTAAGTTGGTACTTGCATGGGGTTTGTTTCTATAATTAGATTGCATCAGTTTGTCCTTAATATATATATATATATATATGTGTGTGTCTTTGTGTATAGAATAAATGATGCTTGTGTAATTATGCTTCTTAAAATTGGTAGCTAAGTAGATTTCGTATTTTACTTTTTTATATTCAAATTCAGTAAACAAAACTTAAACATTTATCTCTTACAGTTTAGCAAAGTCGGAGTTAAATTTATTGTTGGGCTTTTCTCTTAGATAGAAATGCGTTTTATTGTTTTACAGTTACCTAAAGGAGATTATTTAAAAGCTATTCCTCTGTAAGAGATAAGGCACGGAAGTAACTTTTATCAGGCTGTGGTCTCGGATACAAATACATTTAATGATAGTGCCCGGTGTGTGAAAGTAATTACATTATTTTGTTTTATGTTGTATATGTAAAGACAGTTTCTTTGAAGAATGATGGTAATAAAAATAGTAGTACTTAATTTTTAAAGTTATTATTATTATTATTGTACTTAGGAAGCAGACCCTCTCTCAAGCATACTTTATTAAAAGTAATGGCTACTTCAGCAGCGTTACACTTGTAGAGATTCTTCTCTATTTTGCGAATAGCGGCTTTTTCAGTGCTACTTAAACAGGCTAGTAGAGCGCCTATAGAGGTCATGGTAAAATACAGGGTCAAAATAGGTGTATATATTTGAATTTTACAGATAAACTATGATACCATAGTCATCAAAGTCATTAACGATTTTCTCTCTCTCTCTCTCTCTCTCTCTCTCTCTCTCTCTCTCTCTCTCTCTCCTCTCTCTCTAAACTTAAAGCGAGCTTTTGTCTGGAGCTGCCAGACATCCTCGGGCTGGGAAGCTGAGGGTGGACTGATCTTGGTGCGGTGTCCGTCCTCCTTATATCTGTGGTTGACAGCAGTGCCCCGCCAGATTCAAAAGCACCACCGTCAGGGCCTTCGTCAGGAGGGCCCTCTCCCACTGCTCAACCTGGCAGGACACTCACCAGGAACTCGACCGCGCCTCCCAAGTACTTGTGAATAATGGGTACTCAAATAAATTAATCAGCAAGGAAGTCCGCACAGCCCTGGAGAAATGGTACGGTAGTGAGAGCCCGCAGCCCCGCCCCCAGGATAATATCAAGCTGTACTACAAAGCCTTCATGAGTTCCCATTACCGTGAAGAAGAGGACGCCATTAAGAAAATTATTTCCGATAATGTATCCCCGACTGACGACACCAAGAATATCGACCTAATCATATATTACCAGAATCGGAGGACGCGCGATCTTATTATGAAAAATAACCCCTCTCCACAGGTACGAGAACCCCTGAAGCAGACGCATGTAGTGTACCAATATACATGCCCAGTCCGCGAATGCAGCGGCGCCTACGTAGGTATGACTACCATGCGACTGTCGAAGAGACTCTCGTGCCACGCCCAAGAGGGGGCTATAAAGAATCACGCCCGCACCAAACATCACGAGGCCATCTCCCGAGATGTCATCATAAAGAACACGAAGATCATCGGGAAGGCCCCTGATGCCCGTCGGTTGCGCCTGCTGGAGGCGCTACTCATCCAGCAAATAAAACCTACTCTGAATACGACGCAGGAAGAATTTCTCCTCCCTACGAGTATGAGAAGACCTGCCACCAACAATGACACCACCGATCATGACAACTCTATGGATGACAACGCCCCCGAACGTGGTACTCCTGCAGCCGATGGAAATCAAAGTAGCCGTGACGTCCCACAGCGTAGCGCAACGCCCATCAATGTTACAGCGCCGCTTAGGAGGTCCAGGCGGCTGCAGGATATGCTGCAACGCAACCATCGGCCCGAAGAAAGTGGCTTGAGACCTGGCTCAGGCAGCCAATGAAAACAAGACTCACCGCCACCAGCCAATAGGAGACAAGCATGGGGCAGACCCCCTGCTGTCAACCACAGATATAAGGAGGACGGACACCGCACCAAGATCAGTCCACCCTCAGCTTCCCAGCCCGAGGATGTCTGGCAGCTCCAGACGAAAGCTCGCTTTAAGAAAAAGAGAGAGAGAGAGAGAGAGAGAGAGAAAATCGTTAATGACTTTGATGACTATGGTATCATAGTTTATCTGTAAAATTCAAATATATACACCTATTTTGACCCTGTATTTTACCATGACCTCTATAGGCGCTCTACTAGCCTGTTTAAGTAGCACTGAAAAAGCCGCTATTCGCAAAATAGAGAAGAATCTCTACAAGTGTAACGCTGCTGAAGTAGCCATTACTTTTAATAAAGTATATTATTATTATTATTATTATTATTATTATTTACATAATAATCTCAGATGATTATTTCATTCACAAAATGGTTCGGACCCATTTAGCCTTGACTCCTATATTTTTCTTTAGTTAGTCGGCAGAGGAATGCACTCTTTGAGTGCTTTATATTGTATTTAAGATGGAAGAGGTATGCGCTTCTAGAGTGCTTTCTTTTTCATTTATTTTTTTGAGCTGGTGGATGTATACGGTTTTTGTGGGACCTATTTTCAGGTAAGTGGAAAAGATGCTCTCAAAGTCCTGGTGGTCAGTTTGTGTCTTTAAATTAACGCAGAAATTTAGAGAATACTGTAACAATGAGTTAGACCGGCAGGAAGACAAAGGAGGTTCAGAGAAGTGAAGAAGAGTTTTATTCATTAAAACAGTTCCTTTTTATGCAACTAGAAGATTTCCAAGTAAAATTATATTTGATCTGATAGACAGATGCGACTGGTAATTGACAGTATTTGTTACTATAGTGAATGCTTACTCTAACAGGATTTATAACTGTAATGCCTTGATTCCTCCAAGTGGATAGGTTTCATCGAATGAAATAAGAAAATAAAATATAAATTGGCTCTTCACCTAAGATATCTTTATTATTTCAAACGACTTATGACTAAAATTCCTTTAACTTATCCAGTGATTTATTCGTCGTCTTGTATTCCGGCAAGCAACTTCCTGCGTAAGATCGTCTTAATTCTTCCTGTTTACTGCCCGAAAATATTTTTATCATGTGAACTGACAGTAATGACGCCGTCCGACGAATATCAAGAGAGTAACTTTAGACGCTCTCAACCATCGAGAAAGTCTGGCGAGATAAAAGGGGATTCCTCGCTTTCTCTTTTGCAGTTTTTTTTTTTTTAAAGATGTTCCTGAGTTATATTTCTCATTTTCATATCCATGATGTACTAGCTTTCCATTTTGTATAAAAGGTTTTACCTTATTATATATTTGCCGCCTGTTTTGTTTTATAATTGATAAAGTTTTTATCCTGAACATGTTTATGACTTGACTGCTCAGATTTTGCTTCCCTCTCCCATCCTCTCAGCCCAGAGACCCGCTGTAAGTACCGTCTTTTTTTTTCTTGCGTTGCGGTTTGTCACTAGTTTAACCGCAGAGAGTATTGGCAGACTTCATAGTTCATCTGGTTCGGTGACAGCGCAGATTTCCTGTTCACGATTTTGTTCGAAGCCTATTATGTAGGTCAGTTAAGAAGAAAGGTAACTAGAAGTAGTATTAACCAGCGCAGGAAATAAAGCAGGATAGAGGACATTTGTTCCATGAGTTCGATGTCTGTATTAGTTTCAGTTCACATCGTATTGCTTTCAAATCTCATTAACTTGAGTTGGAGAAAAGTGTATACTTTTATCCTTTTGTATAGCAGAGTTATTACCAACCTTTGCTTTCAAAAAATGCATAACTTGTCTCTCGCTTGTAATATACGTAGACGCAGTATATTCTCAGTTGAACACATCCGGTATGAAACTTTATTATGCAATTGCTTATGTGTGCAAGGAATGGTCATTCAGTCTTCTGCGTTTTATGGTTATTTGACAGAAAGCTATGTCTCAGCTTAACGGTATTAGTCTCATTGCTAAATTTTCCGCGAACGAAAATGCCAGTTTATCAAGATTACACATACTTACACCGAAATATGCATATACATACATGCGTACATACATACACATGCATATGTATGTTGATTGGCACTGATAATGATCTAATAATATAATATAGTACTATTTTTAATAATAATATTAATTTGTATATATAGATTATATATCTGGGTGTGTTGTGTTTGTGTGTGTTGTTTTATATATAATATATATATATATATATATAATATATATGTAAGTGTGTGTGTGTGTGTGTGGTGTATATATATATATCTTATATTATATATATATATATATTATGTATATATATATATATATATATAATATTATTCTTATATATATATATTGGTATATATCATATATATATATATATATATATCATATATATATATATATATTATACATATATATATATATACTATATCTATTGTATTCTATATATATATATATATTATATAGTATATGCTGAAACATTCATCATTTTTGAACAAGCAGCGATAGATAAATTGTGGTCAGACATTAATGGTGGCTTAATAATTGTTGAATTTAAAGGAAGGAAAAGAATATGACCAATTAGTTTTGCAATGGTTACGTTTCACCTTAAATTCAACACTAGAAAACGGTTAGCTCCTGTGAAAATGTGATGCTTAAATGTATGATGTAGCACCACGATAAAAAGTGCTTAGATCCCAACAGCAAGGCTCAATGTGATGCATGTAGAATGTTCTAAGCAATTTCTGTTCGTAACAGATCGTAGATATAATAAAGAAGAGCTAAACAAAGAATATGCATTACGTGCAATGTACATAAATAATGTGCTGCACGCATACTAACAGTCATTTGTGTGCTTGTCAGCATGCACATGCGTACTTGCAACCGTGTGTATATATGCGAAGGTATGAATCTGTTTGAATGTGTTGTATAAATAAAAGCGCGGAAACAAAATTGCACTTTCTAGAGCATTTGAAACCTGGTCCATTGGGCCTTTGCATGTCGTTTTTTAATTTCTATCGTTAGTGTTACTTACCTTCCGGAAATTTGAAGTAAAAAAAAAAAATAATAATAATCCTTAGCTAGATCAGCTCCTCCTTCGATTGTAAGTTTTACATATTCATTCAGATTTTGCCGACTGTACCTGTTATGGCAAGTGATTCTCCACTTTTTTAATACTGGATCTCTCTCTCTCTCTCTCTCTCTCTCTCTCTCTCTCTCTCTCTCTCTCTCTCTCTCTCTCTCTCTCTCGCTTCATTAGCATCTCGTAGGAAAAGTTACAAGTCCACATATATGTGAGTTTTTATTTGCAACGTCAATACAAATAGACAAATAAAGAGATGATTGCGTTTCCATGCAGGACAAACAAAAACACAGAGAACAAAAAACACAGAAAAATATATTTATAGGTCATTATGATAGCGGTATAAGGTAGAAACGACATAGGAAACGATTTGTACATTTAATCCACGAACAAACACAGTAACAAGAAAACACACAAAACAAAGACAATTCCCTATTAAGGCTAAAGCAAGCGGCTGGTGTTAGGATCTGCACTGGGCGTTGTACTCGAAGCAACGAAAATTAGGAGGAGGTTATGGTGTGTAATAAGGGAGACAGGTCACCACATTTAATTTTACGGCTTCAGTTCGTTGGATAAGCTTCATGACAATTCTGATTTAATGAACAGTTTTTCTTTTCTTTTTTTTCTCTAATTATTTCATTCTTTATTTCCATTAGATTATCACCGGTGCTCTTCAATCAATGTAGCTTACACACTTATTTTAATTCCGAAAATCTTTCTTATATAGTTTGATTTTCAGTTTTGTCTTAAGAAATGTTTCTTTAGATTCCTTACCATAGTTGCTCAGAAATTTTATTTATGGTGATATGCAAGTGTATCGTGTCCATTTTATTGGGGGTGGGGGGGGGGAGGGGTGGCGGTGGCGACGCTGTTAATGTCTGTACCTAAATCGTGAAACATTAGGCTTTGAGTTACTGAGCAGATTGAAAACCATATATAAAAAACCAGAGAAAATATGTAAATTTATCTATTGACATTTCGGAAACCTTCAAACTCAGCTGTAGATGATAACCGAATGAGTTATAATGTTATTTATTTTGTCTGACATGTTTTTTTCATATATATTTTTGTTGGAATGCCCTTCACATTCGTAATTTCCGAAACTGTAAGGATAGGTGTAAAATATGGAGAGCGTTTACCTTAGAGTTTTAAATAACTTAATATTTTTTTTCTTCTTTCCATTTCTCAGTTCATTTCTGGTATTAAAATCCCTTAGTTGAGGTTAGGTAGATTTGATCGGATAGGAGTGATTCCACACCAGCTTAAATTAATTAGAGGTTTTATGTGTCCCTGCCTTCAGGGAGACATGACGAGAGTAAATTACCCAGAATTATACAATGGCTTTAAATTTTAAAGAAAGAGTTAGGCTATTCATTGCAGGATTCGGAAACGAACCTTTTTTTCCAGAAATTTCTTCCTAGCGTTCTAAACACATTGGGTGTTCGTTCCTCATAACCTCATAATACTTATTTTTTCTGCAGGAGAGAGCTTTACTATTTAAAAGTCCACTATATATATATATATATATATATATATATATATATATATATATATATATTATATATGGTATATATATATATATATGTATATATATATATATATATATATTAAAGTCCACTATATATATATATATATATATATATATATATAGATATATATATATATTAATTTATATCCACATTAGTTGTACGCTTTAGACAAGTACGCACATTTCTATTACACGTTCATCTCTGAGTTATGACACTAATTGGCTTCAAAGTCGAAGGAATCATCATCGCCCTAGTAGTGAGACTGTCATGGCATCTTGTTTATACATTATATAAATATCCTCGTGTCTTGTGTTAAACCAACAATGGAAGACCGAAGTGTTGTGAGTTGCTCCAAGGTAGCGTGATATACGTACAAAATACATAGAAATCCATAAACTAAACTCTATTGTATTACGAAGAGTAGCAAAGTGGTAGAGTCATTATAAATAAAAACACTATATCTTCTATGATTATTATTCTTATTATTATTATTATCGGTATTATTCCCTTTGTTTAATGTTCGGTATGGCACTTGTATGACTTAGAGCCGCTTGATCACACTATAAAATTCTACGTTTTGATAAGCACTTGGATTTTTTCTTCTTTTTTTATTCTTTTATTTCACAAGTCAGATACCCATATACCCACTATCTGGTCCATTTCATTAAACCATAAATAACAATAAAACCTTTGTCTGTGTCACGGAACTTGAATCTTCAGCCTTCTTTTCGAAGGGTGAGTTCGGAAGTTTCGAAGTATCATTATCACCTTTGTAAAGTGAGTTTTCTACACAAACGTTTACACATTTATCAAAATGATATGTATGGTGTCCATAACGGTTTCATTATTTCTCTCTCTGTGTCTCTGTCTCTCTCTATTTATCTCTCAAACTAGAACTTTTTTAAGTCTCTCAATCCTCTAAGCAACTAGAGTTTCACCGGGAGAGTCCAGTTTAATGAGTTTGAGAGGCACCTCTGAGTTGACCTCGCTTTCAGGTTCTGTCAGTTCGTCATTCTTGGGCATTTCCTCGTCCTCATCCTCCTCGGGGACGTCCAAGACCTCATCAATTGCCTCGTCTTCCTCTTCCTCTGCGACCTCCTCTCTCTTTACCCACTTCTCCTCTCTGTCATCCTCGCTCTCGATTTGTTCCTCCACGCTCAGATCTTCTCCCGGGTTGTAAATGATCTCGCTCTTGTCCATCTTCCTTTTCCTCCTGACGGTGAGGTCCATAGGTTGGTCGTGGAGGGTCGCTTGTGTAGTGGTAGGGGTGACTGAAGGAGACGCTGAGGGAGAGGCGCTGTGGTGTGGTTGAGGCGTCCGTCCTGTGGAGGAGGGTCCTTGTGGGCTCAGGCTCTGACGCTGAACTTGCAGCACGGCGTCTAGGAAGCGTTTCTTATTGACGGCGTCGTCCTTTGTCATCCTGTGCGAGGCCCTTGAGCCTGTGGGTTCCGTTGGATTGAAAATCGATTTTTTGAAAATGTCGATGTTCGTTTGTTGCAGGGTAGCGGCAGGGGAAGGGTAGAATTTAGCGAAGGGAGGGAAGTGCAGCATTGAAGGCCACAAAGGGGGATAAGGAGGGAACGGGAAGATGTTGTTGTTGAGAGAGCTATAGATGAGGTCGGCGTTTGGCGGCATTCTTGCCGGGGAACTGACGGGGGCGTGGTCCTGGGTGTAGACGGAATTACTTTGGTTATTGACAGCTTTCAAGAACGACAGTCTCTCCTCTTCCGACATCAGGACACCAGTGGATTTTTTGTCATGGAATTTGGGCGGCGAGCTGCGTCTCGCCTTTTCGGTATCTTCGCTGATTGACATGGGCACTTTTGTGTGTTCGTATTCGATTTTAATTGGCTCCTCCTTGACCGTCGAGACAACCTCATGGTCGCAGCTGTCGACGACGCCCTTAGCCCCACTAGCTGAATCAGGCTTGCACTCCTGGGGACGATGGTCATTCTTTAATTCCAGCGATAGGTGTTCTTTCCTTTCCAGTTTGGCATCGGTTTCCATATGCCTGGAAGCCTCCCGCAGTCTCCTTTCCCACTCTTGGACCGCCAGGGGTCCCAGCCGGGCATGAAATTCAGGGGCAATTTGTCGGAGGCTGTCAATGGCTTCGAATTCGTGACTCCTGCGAATTGGATCTAAATCAACAGATCTTCTTAGGGCATCAAAGTCTGGTGCCCTCAAGTTTTCGAGGTTCTGTGACCTTCTTATCACTTCTAGGACTTGTAATGTTTCTAAATCTTGGCTTGTGGCTTGATGCCTGAGGCTCCTTGTAAGTGCTTTCAAAGACTCCTCCTGAATTCTCCTCTCAACCTGCTGCAAAGAATATGAGAAAAAGTACATTATTAAAAAACCCGTGATAAACTTCGTTACAAAGTGGAATAGCATAAAGCTATGAAATATGGAAATGGAATTATAGCGAAAATTAAAATCATATTTTGTGGTTTGGAAGTATGTGGTTAAACGAGAACCTTAAGTTTTCACGTCATGGATCATGACAGAAAGCCATAAGTAAATGTAAGGCTTCACAGATATTGCTGGAGGGTTTAAAGTAAGATTTTGTTTCTCTCTTAACAAACGTGTAAAGCGATTGTAAAACTTAACGTGAAACTAATTATCACGGTTGTCTGTCTTTTGCCAAGATTAGTTTTTTTTTTTTTTTTTTTTTTTTTTTTTTTTTTGAAAAGTTAATTTGGCCAAAAAGATAAAACATTTAGTTAAATCATGGTTTTAAGTCTGAGGTACACGTAAGCAAGTTTAGTTGTGTCATTTTGAAAGGTTAACTATTTAGGCTACAAATACCCTAATATTCAATTTGATATTTTACCCACTATTACTAAGCACGTTATCAATATGGCACTTACCTTAACATTCACTGGATTTTTCCATCACTATGGTAGTTATCGACTTGGTAAAAGCGTTCGTCAAAAAAATCTAAAGGTCACTGAATGTGTATATTAATCTCTCTCTCTCTCTCTCTCTCTCTCTCTCTCTCTCTCTCTCTCTAAAAAAAAAATAAAATAAAAACGTAAGTGAATGTAGGACTTACAGCGTTAATCTGTGAAGTGGAAGAGAGTCCCGAGAGCGAAGTCTGGATATCCTGAGAGTGAAGCTCCGGCGGCGGAGGGGGCAGCGGCGGAGGCGCCCTGATGGGTCCATCACGCCCTATGGTGTCTCGCAGATGAGCGGAGACAAATGGGAGAGAGCCGTCTTGCAGAGTGGGCGTGATGGGCGTCCTGATGTTTTGGGGCACGCCGTTGTAGTTGGCCTGCTCCTGCAGCAGGCAGTGAATCTTGAACCAGTTTGACCGTCTGCCGTACCTGAAGGAAGACGAGGAGGAGACACCAGGAGTGAAATGGGATTTGTTCTTTATTTAACAAAGTTTGGATGGCTCTCTCGCCTTTACTCTTTTTCTTAACATTTTAAAGCAAAAGAAACAAAATCAATATGATTTTTCAGCACACCATTAGTCACATTGTTTTTCTTTATAAGTTATTATTAAGACTCTCTTTCCTTGCTGCTTATCGGTGGTTTTCATTGACCAAATGATATTTCAAATTGTTAGTGAATGCAAGTATGAGAAATCTCTTCGTTAGACTGCAATTCCTTGGTTTGTTATATACTATGCTCTTAAAGTTCTTTTTCCTTTGAACACATCTTTTTATTGCTGACTGATACATTACTATTCAGCTTTTTTCGTCACTTGTCAGATAGATAGATAATTTAAGAAGTTTCTGTTTTTTTACTCATTTGTCAAACACACACACGCAAACACACATATATATGTTATATATATATTATATATATATATATATATATATATATATATATATATATATATCTATTATATGTGTGTGTGTGTGTGTGTGGTGTGTGTGTGTGTGTGTGTGTGTGTGTGTGTGTGTTTGACAAATGAGTAAAAAACAGCAACTTCACAAAGTACCTCTCTGACAATTGATGAAAATAGCTGAATAGTAATGTGTATATATATATATTATATATATATATATATATATATATATATATATATATATATATACATATATGTGTGTGTGTTTGACAAATGAGTAAAAAACAGAAACTTCACAAACTACCTCTCTGACAATTGATGAAAATAGCTGGATAGTAATGTATATATATATATATATATATATATATATATATATATATATATATATATATGTGTGTGTGTGTGTGTGTGTGTGTGTGTGTGTGTTTCTGTGTGTGGATATATATGATATATATATATATATATAAATATATATAGTATATATATATAATATATATCATATATTTATATATAATATATATATATGTGTGTGTGTGTGTGTGTGTGTGTTAATGACAGATAAATGAATAGAAAAAACCAACTCAGGTGTGTGTGTGTATCACAAGCATTTTAACAGTAGGCTCATGTTAACGTTTAAGTTGTCCGTAAAACAATGTAATTTTTGCCAAGTGGTGTTTTTAAGGCTAGGAAAAAGTAAATAGATTAGGAAATAGCCTTCCGCCGTTTTTCTCTGATAAAGAAATCAGTGACAGAATTGATTTTTATGAAATGCCTTCTTAGTTCATGTGATTCTAAGGTTCCATTTTCTGAGTATTTACCATCATCCTTCGTATTCTTGCTACATATAATAATTGCAGTTGCGAAAGATAATGGAAAATATTCGTTGTTTAATTTTCATAATCTTGAAGCCATTTTGTGGGAGTTATTACTTATTTTTCATCAGTTTGATTTGAAAAGCACTATTTCCAATTTTGGTGTTAGATGCTTGGTATATAAATTCACAGAAATTTTAAAGTTTTTAGGAGAATTCTATTTCATTTGTTAGAAATACAAATTATCCAGACTTACTGTATAATTTCCATTTCAGCACGAAAATACTTTAAGTTGACTTTTTTTTCTTATACAGAAAGTCATGTTTGCCAAGGGCACTTAACTTACCTCGACCCTGTTTTGGACATGCCCACCATTAAGCACTTGCGTAGCCTGCAGGCTTTGCACGAAGTCCTATTCTGCTTGTTGATGACACATTGTCCCCCGTTCTTGCACTCGTGCACCTGAGACAAATTGTTATACGTCCGTCCGAAGAATGACTGGAAAGAGAAACGAGAAGGAACTGGGGTTAGATTCTCAATTCATTAACTGCGTGGCAGTTCAAGGAAGGGGTATGTTAATTACAGCTCTCATAGCGAATGATATTTAGGCTGTTTATAGCTGAAAAGCTATAAGCTCAAAGTTGTTGGTTAACTGAAATGACACCTGCTTATTTCCCAAGTCCTCAGAAACCATCGCTATCCAACATTTTGCACTAGGGAAAGTTGGCACTCTTGATATTCGGGTTTTTTGTGATGTTACGTCATCAAATAAAAGCACGTTATCTGGAATTGTTCTTGGGCTGATCTAGAGAGAATGAATTATACTCATGAAACCACAGTTCAGTGAAGAATTTTCTCATTCAATCAAATTCCCTTTCGTCAGTGTATCAAACACCAACAAGCGCTGCAACTTTTGAGTTGATTGCTTGTCTCACGACCCTTTTATCCTAACCTATCCAATTATCTTCTTTCCTTTATTTCTTCTCTCGCTCTCTCTCTTTGATATAAGCTCTCCTTCTTTCCCTGTTATTTTAACCAGCACAATAATCAAATTAAAACAGTTTAATTAACAGTATTACTTCTTTAATGTTACATCTCTTTATAAGTACTTGCTGCTAAAACGTGTCTACCTTCCACACTTCTCTGCCAAAGCATTTCAAGCATCTTGACTTTCGTGTTGGCAGTAACATGTCTGCATTTATCCTGAACCCCAGGTTTCGCCCAGCAAGAACTGTTTTCAACTTTTGTACATATTCATATTATTATTTATAAAACAGTGAGCAGGTTGTTGACGTTCTCTCTCTCTCTCTCTCTCTCTCTCTCTCTCTCTCTCTCTCTCTCTCTCTCTCTGTACATACATTCATACATACATAATCCAATAACATAGAATAGTAAGCTTATTTATTAAAATCCCTCCCAGCGCCGCCTCTCTCTCTCTCTCTCTCTCTCTCTCTCCTCTCTCTCTCTCTTCTCTCTCTCTCTCTCTGCGACATTTCTTTCTGCAAATGTATATCTCCTTTCTCCCATCTTCGCCTTTCCCACCCATCCATAACCCAGCCTTCTTTTCTCACAGCTAATTGTATCTTAGTACGTAGGGGTCACAACGAATAGGGTTCCCCCATAGCATGATTTCGTGACCAACACTGGAATGACTAAGGAAAAAAAAATAATATAAAAAAGTCCATTTTGTGCGCGTGTGTTCTCTCCTTCGCGAGGAAGACCTCCATTTGTGCTTATTGTTCGTCCTTATATTTCGTCAACTCATTGAGAATAAAGGTTTTTTTTTTTGCGTTTTTACGAAATTATTTTTCGATATGTTTGGTTTTTTCGTATTCTATTTCTTTCGTTTTTGTTTATTCATGCTGTCTTTTCCTTGTTCTTGTTCTGTTGTCATTCGTGGTACTTAGTCTCGCACGTATAACATCTACTTTACATGAATGAAGTATATTATTTTTTAGTATTGTTCATGGTCGTTACTTTGATTGTCATTTGCACCGTTTAATTTTGTGTCCTTTTATCTTGAATTTGTAAAATTACTTAAGATTACTCGAACTCAGTGTTGTTTATTTCCTCTCGGGTCACTGAATTTGTAGAGCGCATTAAGAACGTTCGTCTTTTGCTTTTTTTCCTTGTTCTCTCTATCTCTCCGTCTATCGTGTATCCATCGCGGTTTTCCGATCATATTTCTTTCTTCAATAACTGGCAGTGGGTGCGTTGCGCGTTTCCCGGAGTTTCCTCGCCTCAGTCCTGTCATTTAGGATCATTAGATTGCAGTTTATCGTGACGTCCCTCCTTTTTTTTCTACCTGTCTCGCTGTTTAATATGGCTCCCTTCACATTAAAGCTTTCGTCCCTTATGGAAAGCGACCCCGGGTCAGGTCAGATCACGGCGAATTGGTCATTTATAGCATGCCGGGAAAATACTCGTAAGTTTTCTTTATGTGTTATTTTGATGTCGGAAAATTTCGTATCTGATTCTTCCGGGTCGTCTGGAGTTTTTTTTTTTTTTTTAATGAGAGAGAGAGAGAGAGAGAGAGAGAGAGAGAGAGAGAGAGAGAGAGAGAGTCGTCTTTGAGAGGAATGATAAGTTAATTTGTAATTTTGTGCGCATGTGGGTGTGTGTGTGTGTGTGTGTGCGTGTGTCTGATAGAAGACAGATAGAGGAATTCCACCTCTTCTTACCGTGGAAAATGTTTCATCCCCATTGAAATTCCTTTATACACTAGTCCCATGCAAGTGCTCCCTAAAATATATGGCACTTATTGCGATATTTGTTATGACTTGGTTGTACTTTTTCTTGTCCATATGGTTTTTGTGATTCGCCAAATTGTTGACCTCCGTTTCACCAAAGTATATAGAATTCCCATATTCTATATACTTTGCATTCCACCAGCCCCGGAATGTCGTCGACCTCTTTCGATAAGTGGCGCGGGAACCAGAACAGTTAGCGTCAGGTGGAACCCCATTAACTTGGTACAAAACGAAGGCAATACCGAGATACTCTGTACCCATTAAGTTACATACAGATGAAATCATGAAATGCCGTTGTATTTTATAGCTGCTTCCAGCAGTTGCTCTTGATATCTGTTGTTTGATATCTGTTACATGGTACTAGGCTCCCTGATTCAGAACGAATGGGAGATGAGAATGTTGTCTTGTGGTTGCAAGAAAAGTGAGGAGATTAGTCTAAAGAAACAGTCCCCAAGTTGCTGTGAAGGAAATGAACTCAAGGAAATAGAGAAAATGTCAAGTTAAAGTCATAGCGATCGCGAGGAAAGGAGAAAGAACATTCTGTCAAGTATTGACGAAATAATGAAGACGAAGAAAAAGATGGAGGAGTCCAAACAGGTAGCGATGCAGGAATTCGAAGAAGTAGAAATAAAAAGGAAAACGTCGTCCCAAATCGTATTAAGCGAACTCAGCCACCGCGGTAGGTCGGTAACCCTTAAGATTCACTTACCACTCGTGATAGCAACATCTCACACCCCACACCCCCCAACCCCCCCACCCCAATAACCCCTCGCCAGCAGTGCCATCCCCCTCCCTCGTCCAAGACTCCCCGTCCCATCATCAACAACCACGACCCCCCCCCACCCCCCCCCCCCCCCCCCCTCCATCCCTCCCCTTCCATATTACCATGTGATAGCATCAAACCTCCGTCTGGTGTTAGCACTTAACTCATCTCTCAGCGACCTTTAAAACTTTTCCTGGGCCCCTCCCAAATCCCCTTTTTGCCTTTCGGCAGCCCCTCCCACCGCCCCGCCCTTTGACGCAGGGCGAATTAGGTACGATGTATAGCCCCGTGTGGAATTGTTAATTGCCACCTGCGATGAGTTATTCGCCAGCCAAATACGAAACAATTACAGAGATTAGCGTAATTCTTCTTCGTCTGTGATTGACCCATTATCGACATCTGTGCTGGTCGTTTTTCCCACGGATTTGTGTCTCCAAAGTTACGCCCCCCCCCCCCCCCCCCCCCCGCCCCCCCCTTTTTTTTTTTTTTTTTTTTTTTTTTTTTCCCCCCCTTTTTTTTTTTTTTTTTTATTCTTAAGAGTTGTGTCATGATTTTTCTAGCTCCCAAATTGGGCTTGGGTAGTTGAGAGTTTTTGAGTTTTTACATGGCTGTCTGCTCGTATGCAAGTATTCTTGAATACGAGTATACGCAAACTATACATTTCTCGTGCGAGTACACATACAAACATAGAAACATCCATACATCCATACATACATACGTGTATATATATATATATATATATATATATATATAGTATATAATATATATATATATATATATATATAATAGATCCCAGGACTATAAATGCCCTCATCATCTGGTAGCTGTAAAAATAAAATATGTACTGTTAATATATACATACAGATATATATGTATATAGTATATACGTATATTTACTATACATATACATAAATATATATATATATATATGATATATATATATATATATATATATATGTGTGTGTGTTACGCAAAATGTGATAATTGCCAAATGTGTACATTTTGCAATTAATTTTGCCTATTGTGTACAATTTGCAGGCGCCAAGCGCTGCAAATTGTACACAATAGGCAAAATTAATTGCAAAATGTACACATTTGGCAATTATCCACATTTTGCGCAACATATATATATATATATATTATCTATATATATAATATATAAATATAAATAATATTATAAATATTATATTTTATATAGGTCCCGTTATGTCGATGTAATGCAGAAGAAGGTATGTTGAAAAGGGAAGAAATGTAGCGAATAGTTTGGTGAAAGGGTGGCAAATGAGGGACGGGCTAATGAAAATGGTATATAATTTGGGAGTCTTTGTAGTGAGGAGATGATGTGCTAGAAAGCGCTGACCAGATATGCTAGGTCGTTGGAGCTGGAGGCTCGTGATATCTAGGACATGCTAGGACAAGGTCTCAAGACCTTGATGGAGGAATGTATGGAAGGTAGAGGTGATGATTAGGTGTAGGCCTTATATAGGAGAGTAGGGAGGCTGACGTGACGTTTATGAGCCTTAGTAACCTGTTGGGAGGAGCTGATACGGACAGAGGTTTTGCTATTGTTGGCAAGTGTTGGTTCAGTAGGTTTTGTTATTGTTGGCAAAGTGTTGATTCAGTAGGTAAATGATGATTTGTGACCGAAACTGTGTTTTTTTCATTGGAACCATCCTCTTTGAGGAGTTTGGATTTTTGTTGAAAAAGGAAATAACTTAAATTTTTTAAAAACTTTTTTCACTTGCATACACACATACACACATTATGTGTATATAATATATATAATATATATATATATATATATATATATATATATATATATATACGCATTAAGCTACAAATGCCATTTACTATCTAATTCGTTCTACCTTTGAATTGAAATATTTTCAAATATGTTAACCAAAGGGAAATTTCTTATCAACTAAAAATTCCCATTCGGTTAACATATATGAAAATATATTAATACCGAGGTAAGCAGATTAGATATTAAAGGACATTTGTAGCTTAATGCGTATATCTTAGAATCACCGTGATAGCGCTCAAACACAAAAGGAACCTGAGGTGTATTGCTTGGTGCAAATCCTTTAGGGAAAGGTTGCTAGCCACTTATCCTTTTTAAAGATCGTTTCAGCACCACAGCCGTCCAGCTGCCAGGTACATGATTCACCCCTTAGGTCAATAGAGATAGTGGGGAGCGCCCATCCACATTTGTCTTCTGCTATTAAGAGAACTCGTGTCCCTTTATATGGTAGGTGAAGATGCTGTAAATCACACCAAGAGGTGTGTGTGTGTGTGTGTGTGTTTATATATATATATATATATATATATATATATATATATATATATATATATATATATATACGAGTGTGTATGTATATATGTCTGTGTTTGCGTGTGCATATATGAGTGAACGCGCATACACAAAAACACACATAAATGTAAATTTGATTTAGTAACAGACATGCTTTGTGCGTGTATATAAGGAGTGGATCATTGTATTATGAATAATTTACGATGTTTTGTAAATTCCATTCAATATACCCAATATGAATAGGCACCAGGGCTACTTGAAAGTCCAACAATAACTGAATCAAGAACTTTCATTCCAGTGAACGAGTGGATGGAAGCGATCCAGATCCTGCAGAGGAATTTGAGCATGGCGGCGGCGGTCCTGTCTGCTTCCTCCTCCCTCTCCCTCTGACTCCTCCCACAGGGACGCCGCAGGAGAACGATGTCCTCATGCATCAGTCCTGAAGGGCCTCCTCCCTTATTCGTCCTTGTGGAGTAACGGAGGGCGAGACCAAATCGACTTTATCACAGGATGTCAGGTCCTCCGCCTGGATGACAGGAAGAGGTCAGCTCTTCTTTCTTTCTTTCTTTCTTTCTTTCTATTTGTTCTTTCCTTCTTTCCTTCCTCCTCTCTTTCCCTCCGTTCACATGCTTATCTCTTGTTTATTTTGAAGGTAATGTTGTGGCCACTCCCTTCGCGTTTCACTTGATTAGACCTTCTTGTTAGAATAAGCGCCAGGATTTAAGTTGTATTTTGCTTGCATATATTTACATAGGTAATGCGCACGCACACACGAACGCTCACACGCACACACACACGCACGAACGCATACACGCGCTCACACTCACACACATTCACACACACACACACATACATAATATATATACTATATATATATATATATATATATTATATATTAATTATATCTTATATATATAGATTATATCTATATATTTATATATATGTGTGTGTGTTTGTTTGTTTGTTTTATTAAAGAGTACCAAACGTTCCGTATTACCACTATGAAAAAATCTCCCAGAACATCCTTTCACTTGAATACTTTCCTCATTCACGTATAATATTTTCCCGTAATTGCCAGCAGCATAAGAAAAAAATTCTAATCTCTCCAGCCTCAATTTTACCTAAATAATTTACCATAAAAATTATAATTTTACATTTACTTCAGGATTCTCAAACATCTACCATTTACGTAGAACGATCTTAAGGTTACGGCGTATGGTTGTCCTTCGATGGTAATTTCGGCGACTTCACAAAATTTAAGATTTAACGTTTAAGCTTAAATAAATTTTATTTTCCCTTGGTTATTAGTAGGGATCTGTAAAATGAATTTGCTACGTAAGAAGGTAAGAATTACATTGCACGCACTTTCTACAACCTTCATTAGCTGGTTCGCTTTGTTATTCATCATCGATTGTGCAATTAGAATGTGATATGGATTTCAATTAGAATGTGATATGGATTTCAATTAGAATGTGATGTGGATTTCAATTAGAATGTGATATGGATTTCAATTAGAATGTGATATGGATTTCAATTTGAATGTGATATGGATTTCAATTAGAATGTGATATGGATTTCAATTAGAATGTGATATGGATTTGTCCCAATGTTTTGCTTTTCTGATCCAAGTTAGAGTCAGGAAGAGCATCCGCTCTTAAAATATCTGCCAAACCAAATTATGAAACGAGTTCTTCAGTGAGTGTTTGAAACACCTGGAAAAGGCTCATTAAAAACAGTGACCCCCAACAAGGTATTAAGCCAAGAAGGTGACGACTGTTCTTTTTCCTTTTTTTTTTTTTTTTTGAAGCTATATCCTGTCAGACGAAATTCTTTATATATATATATATATATATATATATATATATATATTTATATAATATGTATGTATATATATAAGATATTAATAATATATATATTATGTGTAATACATGTCTATATATATATAAATAGTATGTGTTGTGTGGGTGTGTGTGCGTGTGTGTGTGTGTGTGTGTGTATTTTATAAATGTGTGTATAATATATATATGTGTGTATAGATTATATTTATTTATAACTATACATACATACATATATATATATATATATATATATATATATATATATATATATATATATATATATATATATATATCGTGTCTGTGTGCTGCTTGTGTCCTTCAATGGTTATTGCCAAAAGACTTTAAAAATTTTATCTAAAAGTAGACTGAGAAATATTCTTTTATTAAGTTGCATGAAGATTACATATAAAAATCACTGCAAGACCAGCAATTCAAAAGGGAATAATTCTTGATGATCATTAGCCAGGTTTGTTCCTGTGTACCTACAGAGACTTTTCAAACAAGTACTACGTATCCGGAACCTTTTTTGGGTGTGCACCTGTTATGAGCTTCAGGAGTGAGAGAAGGAGAAAGTCTCTTAGGAAGTCCTTAACGGGAGTGCATAGAAAATGACAAATCCTGTATAGCACTCTTTGTAGAAACAGGAAAAAATGTATAAAGGAGAATGATTGAATTACTTGTTATTAATTATTGATAATCTTGCTCACCATGAGAGAGAGAGAGAGACTGAGAGAGAGAGAGAGAGATGAAGAGAGATAGAGAGAGAGAGGAGAGAGAGAGAGAGAGGCGAGAATAAACAATGTGAAGTTTGTATCTATGTGTATATGATTGTTTTTAGGTTCAATTATTTAATCGTTGTTCCTTATGCATAGTAGATAGATTAAGAAACTGGCAAATAACATTACTGCGCATATATATATATATATATATATATATATATATATATATATATATATATATATATATATATATAATATATATCTGGATACAAAAGGACCGTGAAATACGAAATGGAAGACAATTACTGGGAAGGGAATAGGTAAAGCCTGGCGTTGTGAACTAGCAATTTGGGGGGATGCTTTTGTGTGGGGGGGGGGGGGGATTAAAAAATAAGTATGATGTCATAGGAGAGGGTGTGAATAAGCATGTAATAAAATTGCGAAGGGGTTTGGGAGGAGGGCAAGCCATTGTGAAACAGTTATTCCAAGAGGAGCACAATGTTCTCTTTGTCATATTATTGTGATGTTGTGAAATGATATTTCCTTTTGGTGTTGGCGTGCCTTCAGACGGATTTATTGTTTAGAAAGTGCCGAGGTTTGTTCCGTGTAGTATTTGTTTTTGTTGGAATATCAACGTCATAAAGAGATAGCATGTTAATGTCGTAAAAATATATGTGATTACAATGGGAAGAAATTAAGAAATACATGCATACGTTTATTTGTATTAGTGTATATGTTTATTTCAAATATTATGTATGGAATGGCATTGTAGTTGGTATTTTTATTAATGGTAGTAAGAGGATGAAGAAAACGAATTGCCATTGTTAAGTAGTTTTTTTTCTTATGGTTTGAAATGATTAGCATCACGAAATTTATTTTTCATATTAGAAATTGAATTTGTAAGAATGCATTGGATTTTTTTTGCGGACAAATGCTACATATGAATGTATGATGATATTTTCGACGAAATTCCTATCGAGAATAGTCTGAATTTTTATTGAATTCACGAATACGTGTAATTTTGTGCGCATTATTTTTTTCTGAATAGTATCTTTGTTTACTTTCCAGGACCAAGTCTATTTTTTATTTGCAGTGAGATGTTATACAAAGCAATTCTCTCTCTCTCTCTCTCTCTCTCTCTCTCTCTCTCTCTCTCTCTCTCTCTCTCTCTCTCTCCTTCCTGCACCTTTTCCTCTCAAACTCCTTGCCACACCTACCACCGCCTGTGGCTTTGACCTGTCACAGGCTCACATACCCTCGTGCCCGTTACATAAACACAGAAAGAAGAAAAAAGAATATAAACTTTCTTACAGGAAACGAGCCTCCACACCCATCCTTGTGCCCTCCACTAACCTTCCTACCCTCTCCTCCGATGCCCAAGGGCCCTTGGGCATGTAGATTGTAGTCCAGTAACCCCATTCAGCAATTTCCTCCTAGAATAAAAACTCGAGCATTTGATCACCTCCTTGTTGTAATTTCCTCTGTGCGGCCGATTAAGCATCGTCAGAGGAGCGGAGATGGATATTCAGATCCCATTGCTGGGCGCTATTTATGGAGACAAAACATGAAGGCGATTGGCCCGGTTTCCACCGTAATTGGGTTCGATCCTTATCTCGTCTAAAGAAGAAATTTGGCTCTCTCTCTCTCTCTCTCTCTCTCTCTCTCTCTCTCTCTCTCTCTAACTGAAATCGTTTCTTATGTCGTTTTACGAAGAAAGTGTGGCTTATCCCTCTCTCTCTTTGCTTCTCCTTGGTCGTCATTGTTTTTTTAAAGGGTATTTAGTTAACGACAAGTGACAACTTTCCTCTCCCTTATGAGACCTTATTCTCATAATATTGCTTACTTTCCAAATCGCTTCTTTCGCTTGTCACCAATTAGATGTTTTTACTCCTCTCTCTCTCTCTCTCTCTCTCTCTCTCTCTCTCTCTCTCTCTCTCTCTCTCTCTCTCTCTTTCGCTTGCGCATTTCTGCATTCCAGGTGACCGTACATGGAGATACAATAAATATGCTGATCCCATTTCCTAGAAAATCCGTTGACCCTTCCCAAAGTAATGATGACTCATTATAGCGATCTAGAATCTCTCTCTCTCTCTCTCTCTCCTCTCTCTCTCTCTCTCTCTCTCTCTCTCTCTCTCTCTTTCGAGTTCTCCCAGTGGGCCAACTGGTTGTCACATTCATTTAACTCCATTAAGTCAAGTGCGCAGCGAATGCGGTTGATCGTTATCGATCAATTGCAGGGTGGAGGTACAACGTTACTCTTTTGATGACTGGTGAATTCTCCCTCTATGGCATATCCTCCTCCTCCTCCTCCTCCTCCTCCTCCTCCTCCTCCTACCTTTGGTGTACTACCTACACTATTACTGTCACTGCCTTCTGTGTAATAGTAATAATAATAGTAAGTTATTAATGTGCGATTCTAGTGGTTCTGATTGGGAAGACTTTGCTTATTTTAAGCCTTAAGACAATACTATGAGAGCTACTTTTAAAATATGATTAAAAATTAAATCTCATAAGTTCTGCCCACTCCCCTTTAATAACTGTAAACTGTCTCATGTTGCCTGCTCGGCCCTATTTCTTAACTCTTCCCTCTCCAACTTATATTTATTTTACGAATTGAAATACGTTAATGAAATGCCTGGTATTCCTCCTAAATACTTCTGGTTTGGGAGGCAACGTAACAACTGTATTGCTACCCTTTTTGGTTTTTGTAATGATACAAGATTACCCTTTTTTTTCTTTTTTCTGTTTGTAATGATACTAGATAAAAAAAACTTATTAGGATGAAATTGGCCTTGTTATGCGTTGTTAAAATTCGTATTTTGGTAATGATAAGCATTTATTTCATATCTTTGTTGATGAGCCGTACTATACTGTTATAAGATTTAATTGAGTCTCTCAACGTCGATTTATTTGGTGACCTTTCAGATCTTGGCAGCTGTCTGAAGAGTATTTTCAAACTGCTAATTCGTGTGGTTGGATATTTCCCGTATTTATTCATTTTGTATATAAAAAGTAATATAAAAGTAACTACAAGCACTGTTGTTACATCGTAGGTCAATAATAACAATAATATAATTATTTGTTTTTGTCTGAAGTAATTGATAATAGAAGCGAAGCAATAGTTGATAAAAAAAAATTCACAGATCTCAATTAATAGCCACTGAATGAAATATTGATAGTGCTGCTCAAATATTTATCATCATAGTAATCATAATTACTTTATTGTTGTTTACGATGATAAATACCGTTAGGGTAAATTGATACTGGATTGTATTCATCATGTTTCTGGTTAATCCAACATCGTCGTTCCATTTGCATCTCTCTTAAAAAAAAAAAGTGAATTGATTATCCTCGCAACGAATGACCAAAGCTAATTTGTCATCGCTGTTCATCACCTTCGTTTTCCCAAAGGATCATTCATCTCTCCTACTTTTATTGGACGTCCTCTGTGCTCAGGTGCCCCACTTAGCCCTCTGAGTGAGCGAGAAGCACTACATTATGATGCACGCTGCACGCTTTGCATTTGTAACAAGGGTGAAGATGTGTGTGTGTGTCCGTGCGCGCGCGCTGGTTGTGTCGTGTCGAGTTCTTCAACATCTTAACACCTTGTCTATCTCCTCCCGTCGACGCTCAGGCGTAGGGCTCTCTCTCTCTCTCTCCCCCTCTCTCTTTGTGTCCAGGTGCCTTTTGATTCATCAGCGATGTGTTTTGACAAGGTGTACCTAGGTAGGGCAGGTAGACGGGCAAAGGTAGGAAGGTATGTGCGGGAGAGGGTGACTTCATTCAAATACTTTTCTCTCCTATTTCTTTCACTTCGTCTACGCACTGAAGACCTTCATCAGCTGTCGTTCATTTTTTATGTGATGGATTTTGGCAGTAATTGGTCTCGTACTTCCTGTACTAGTTATTCATGTTGGAGAGAGAGAGAGAGAGAGAGAGAGAGAGAGAGAGAGAGAGAGAGTCTCATTTTCTTTCGGTAGTATTATGAACGCCTACTAATGCCATCCCACGTACAATAACACAAAAAGCTCTTCAAAGCACATTATTCACGCACTTGTCCTCGCTTTAACATCTCTTTGTCGCTGCATCAAAGCCAAAAAAAAAAAAAAAAGTAATAAAAACGAACAGACCGTTTGCTGATTCACGCTCTTAGCTCCTTCCTTCCTCCTCCTCCTCTCCCCCCCCCCCCTTATTCTTCTTGTTACTATTTCTCCTGTTGTTGAGGGTGACGATAATGATGATGATGATATCATGAATTTGAGTATGATAATGGCGGTAAAGAGAGGGAGAGAGAGAGAGAAAGAGAAGGCTTTCACTAAATGCTAATAGTTCAACACGTCGTCATCCAGCGATCTCGTGAATCGATTTTGATCAGTTCCGTTTCATATATATATATATATATATTATATATATATATATATAATATATATATATATATCTATATATATATATATATCTATATATATATATACACGCTGCTTTCTCTTCCATTTACGTATTTCCAGAGCTTAGATTCTTTTTAAAGTCTCTCCGGCGAGTGACTTTACAGGTGATCAAAAGCAAAACGACAACAACAGCTTTTGTCGTTGTCCTTGTGCTGAGAAGTATTCCCACTGACCCCTGGATTGATTCTATTTGTAGCCATGATGTTTTATTTTGAGACCTCTGCCATATGCTGGTCTTTCTTCTCATTTCTTCTGCAGGTTTATTTACTCTGCCCACTTGTTGCTGTTGATTTTATGAAAACGCTTCTATTTTGAGGCTTAATGTTCGAATTCGCTAAGTTTTGGTTTTACTGTTATCACGCAATCAGGTGAAGTTACTGCGCATTTGTTTAGATAGATGTAGCTCAGAGGTCACATGCCACGGAGAAAGAGTAGGGGACGTCACCTACCATCACTTCGTTTTCAAATGGAAAGTTGATTGTCAAGGTTTGCCTATAGTATTACGGTTTGTTATCGGCAGTTTTATTGTTAAGTTACCTTATGACAATACTTAATCCTTCTCGTTTAAGCAACCAGTAGAACATTGCCGTTATAAGTAAGGTGTCTTATAGACCTCTCCTGACATGAGAATGATTCAAGAAATCGATTTTCCGTAGGTGTTGGATGTGACGTCAGTTTTTTTCTCTCTCTTCCTCCTCCTCCTCCTCCTCCTCCTCTTATCAGGTTGACATAATCCTCTTGATTTGTGTGTATTCAGGCCGGTAATGACGCCTTATATTCATGGGAAAATGTCGTCTGGAAGATTCATTTCCCTTTGTTCTGAGGATGACGCGGCGTTCGGTGTAGGTGCCCGCCATTTCCACCGTGGATTATGTCAATTTTGACGGCTGAGAGAAATATCCTCATTTTTTAGATATCGCAATTTTTCTCCAGTTTTTTCATTTCCTCTGGTTTTATTTATTCATCGTTTTTTTCGCAAATGATTACCGTGGTATCTCTTTTATACCCCAGATTTGATTGGTAATCTGGGTTATTATAGTTATTATTATTATTATTATTATTATTATTTATTATTATATATATCGTATATATATATATTTATATATATATAAATATATATATATTATATATATATATATATATATTATATATTATATATTATGTATTTTAATCCCAGATTACCAATCTAATATATATATACATAATATATTTGACATGTATATATGTATAAAAATTTATATATTTATATAATATGATGAGTGTCCTATTTGTTTTATGCTTTTTTTTTATTTTACCTTTCCATCAATCAATATTTAGGTCATTTATTTTGTTTCCCCTTCGTCAGGTATGAATCAAAAGTAATTCATCAGGTCAGTGACTCGCCTTTGACCCTCTCTTCTCTTGTTCTTTTTCTCTGCCTGAGGGTTGGTTCTTCAGTTGAAAAGCAAATATTTTTGTGTGTAGAGTAATTCAAATGCCAAGTTTCGTTAACGAAGGGGCTTCTTGAATTAGCTCTCTCTCTCTCTCTCTCTCTCTCTCTCTCTCTCTCTCTCTCTCTCTCTCTCTCTCTCTCTGTGGTGTGTGTGTGTGTTGGTTGTGCTGGTTAAGGCATATTCCACATCAGCAGTGCTGATGCATTTGTAATGCTTTACTCGTTTGTAAGAAACGTCATCCTAGATCAATAGGGATCAGATAAAAATCTTGCATTTTTCTAAGCAATTCATTAAAAAGATATAAGGTAGGCTTCTGGACAAGTAACTTACACATTTTCATGAATTTCGTACCTGGCTTTATTCATTGATCTTTTTTTTTCTTATTTCACGTAATCATTATCCTAATTCTTTGTTTGGTAATGAGATAGGTAGGTTTTATTTAAGAATAAGTTCTGTTCATTCCGTGTGTTCGAGATTGTTTTAATTGGAAAATCATTTTTGGCGATATGAAGAATCTCTCTCTCTCTCTCTCTCTCTCTCTCTCTCTCTCTCTCTCTCTCTCTCTCTCTCTCTCACACACACACACACACACACACACACACACACACACACACGCACGCACAATAAATGGTCAAATTCTCATTTCCCACAACGAAAAACATGGGCAGGAAAAATGGCCCCTGCCGATTCGCTCCCGCCGAAGGTCATCATAGAGGGATATTTGCTTTTGTTATTGTAACGCTGTTGTTTGCTTGAGATTGTTGTTTGTCATGGCGGCTTCGTTGTTTGCGTGCGTGATGTTATCCCCTTTATTATGAAATCTATAAAAAGACCTTCACATGGGATACTGCTGCTGGCATTTAGTGTGATTTCTTTATAATACGTTGGGAATATCCCTGACATTCCTTTGTCACAGGAGCTGGTATTACGAGTATACGTATTTGTTTGTCTTGTTTGGTCTCTTGAGAATACTCAGAATTTTATGTGATTTTTCGTTCTTTTCATTTGGAGCCTTGATTCCTTTACCTTGAAGGAACTTAAACTCCTTCTGTAATACATGAAGTAAACCTGACAACTTGCATTTTACAAGTACGGTTAATGATATAAGGAAAAATTTTTACAAAATTAAGGGCCCAGCAATATTGCAGAATTAGTCATAGTCCTACGAATCGTGAGGTCCATTTGTTTTGTGACATTATTTTGTTTGGCTGTTGTTCTTATCTGCTATATTGAGTTGTTTGTGTGTTTGAATAAAAAGAAAAATTCGATTCGTGAAATGGTGGTAATGAGAAGTAAACGCTACAGAAAAAAAAAATAACGTGTGTCAAAATGTGGTTTGTTATATTATGAATCTCAGTGTGAATCGGAATATACTGAAAGGATTTAACCATTTATAGATGCTGATTTGTAATTTTGTCAAGCACTCATCCTTTCCCTCTAACAAAGCTGGCTTTTAAAGACAACAAGGAAAAAAGAAAATTATTTGTGTCATATTCAGAATTAAGCTGAATTGTGGATGATCCCCTTGTGCAGAAAACGTCGACAATATTAGCTACTTCGAATGCTCATCACAGCACTCGAACCCACATGAGCTCTTCGCTGTTTGCATGTGGGGTTCCTTCCAGTACCTCTATCATATATATCCAGCTCTTTCCTTTTATAATATGTGCATACAGATATATGCTTGCAAAATCATATTAGATGCACGGGACTTCATTATATAAGTGAATACCACAGGAAAATGACAGGCAGAAGGTCAGTACCAAGCGCTTTCTCCTGTTTATTCAGGCATCGTCGGGGCACAAAAATTTTTCATACATCTACACACATGTATATATACATATACAAATATATACATGTATACATATATGCGTGTGCGTGTGTGTGTATACGTGTGTATGAGAGAGAGAGAGAGAGAGAGAGAGAGAGAGAGAGAGAGAGAGAGAGAGAGAGGCATTCCTCGCCTCCGGTGTGAAAAGTACGATATTTTAGAAAATAAGAGGTAATTGAAGAGGTTCGATAGCACCCATACAAGAGTCCTATGAAAGAGAGCAAGCAGAAATGAGTGTTTTATTATATTTGTGATTTGTTATGCATCACTTTATGACATACAATAATACCTTTAGAGGATTGTAAGGGGTTTCCTCTGCAGTTCATATGAAAGCATGTAAACTTGTGAAGTGTGTTTTAGTGCTATCATTTTTTTCAAATAGATGACAGACTTTTCTTAATTACTGAGAACTGATACATGAAAATAAATTATTTTCGCACACAAGAATTTCTGTTGTTGTTTGTTTAAACTTTCTGTGAAAAAAATGTGGGCTTGCTATGTAGTCTTGTACTTTAACCATTATTCAAGAAAATTGGGTTTCATTACTAATGAATAATATCGCATTCATGCTTGCTTAGAGCTGAATAATGCATTCTAACTAGGAAGAGCAATATTAGCCACTCAGAAGGACCTTGTATGCGCTTATAACAATTTTTTTTATGTTATAAAAGGAAGCTGTAATAGTTTGTCTTTGCATGAATATTTAATCTGTGATGACGCCTCGTGTGGATAATTTCCTAAGCGTTAAAATCTCCCAAGAAATAAGTTCCTTAAATTTAAAATTCCGGTAGAGAGAAAGTTCCCCTCTCTCTCTCTCTCTCTCTCCTCTCCCTCTCCTTCCCTCTCATCTCTCTCTCTCTCTCTCTCTTTTCACCCTCTCTCCCCATTCCATTCCGTCTCAATCCCCCCCCCTCCCCTCACCCCACATCCGGGATCCTTTTCCCCACTGCTGGTATTATTAGTGTTTCGACACCCTATTAGCGAGGCCGTTAAGCCTCGTCATCAACCACGAGATCGGCGTAAATATAAGCGAAATAACAATACACTGGGGGTTTTAAAACACACTGATGCATTTAATCCAAAATTCACACCTCCCTCCATCCTGTGGTTAAGAGCTCTATACAAGGCTTTAACAACCGGGTTATAATTCACAATCCTCGACCCTGGTGACCCTGATGTAAGGGTGATGCTTGATGAATTAGCCTTTTGGGTGATTTGTGTTTTTCGAGATGACCCAAAGAGAGAGAGAATAGATCAAAATCTGGAGCTCACGATTGCTGGGTGATTTTAGACCGAAAATCACGATTAACGCCCTTAATTGCACATGACACTTCATCAAGCCAATTCACAAGGAAATTGAGCCCGAGAGAGAGAGAGAGAGAGAGAGAGAGAGAGGAGAGAGAGAGAGAGAGAGAGTGATGAGGACATGTTTAAGGTGAGAAGTATCGTTAATTATATGTAATTGTTTTCCACTGTTGCAGTGTTGTTCAGCATTATGATATTTGCAACTTGTATAACTTGACTGTAAAGTATAAGTGCTTTCAAGTGTTAATGATGATAACAAGACAAAAATTTAGGATCGCTGAATTCTCCAATATTATATTTTGGGTCTCCTGAAAAGGTCAATGGAAGACTTACAAAAAAAAGGACCCAGATTTTGTCCGAATTCTTTTTCTTTTTTACCCTTTTGCATAATAGTAATAATAACGATACTAATAATAATGCTAGTTTCTCATAATATCATGAGCAACGTGATGAAGAGTGAAAAGCACTAATTTTTCCGTCAAATATAACAAATCCTAAACAGAGAGCCTTCAACAGTTTGCTCAGATCTTTATATATGAGTTGAGCAGGTTTTCGGAAACTCTCTATATAGATTTTAATATACTATGAAGGAAAGGTTATAGTTTGTTTCTTTCTTCAGGAATGATAATAATAATAATGTATAATAATAATAATAATATAATAATAATTATAATATTATATTATTATTATTATTATTATTATTATTATTATTATTATTATTATTATTATTATTTTATTATTATTATTATTATTTATTTATTTTTTCTATCACAGTCCTGGGTGGTATTTACGTATACTGTGGGGTTCCGGGTTGCATCCTGCCTCCTTTGGAGTCCATCACTTTTCGTACTATGTGCGCCGCTTCTAGGATCACACTCTTCTGCATGAGTCCTGGAGCTACTTCAGCCTCTAGTTTTTCTAGATTCCTTTCCAGGGATCTTGGGATCGTGCCTAGGGCTCCTATGATTATGGGTACAATTTCCACTGGCATATCCCATATCCTTCTTATTTCTATTTTCAGATCTTGATACTTATCCATTTTTTCCCTCTCTTTCTCTTCGACTCTGGTGTCCCATGGTATTGCGACATCATTGAATAATACGTTCTTCTTGACTTTGTCAATCAACGTCACGTCTGGTCTATTTGCACGTATCACCCTATCTGTTCTGATACCATAGTCCCAGAGGATCTTTACCTGATCGCTTTCTATCACTCCCTCACGTTGGTGCTCGTACCACTTATTACTGCAAGGTAGCTGATGTCTCTTGCACAGGCTCCAGTGGAGGGCTTTTGCCACTGAATCATGCCTCTTTTTGTACTGGTTCTGTGCAAGTTCCGGGCATTCGCTTGCTATGTGGTTTATGGTTTCATTTTTCGTATTGCACTTCCTACATATGGGAGAGATGTTATTTCCGTCTATAGTTCTTTGAACATATTTGGTTCTTAGGGCCTGATCTTGTGCCGCTGTTATCATTCCTTCAGTTTCCTTCTTTAGCTCTCCCCTCTGTAGCCATTGCCATGTGTCATCGCTGGCTAGTTCTTTAGTCGTATTGTCCGTGCATTGGTTTTTGTGCCAGTCATCTGTTCTGTTTGTCATTCTCCTGTCTCTGTATATTTCTGGGTCTTCGTCTACTATTATTAGTCCTTCTTCCCATGCACTCTTTAGCAACTCGTCTTCACTGGTTTTCAGATATTGCCCCAGTGCTCTGTTCTCGATGTTGATGCAGTCCTCTATACTTAGTAGTCCTCTCCCTCCTTCCTTTCGTATTATGTATAGTCTGTCCGTATTTGCTCTTAGGTGTAGTGCTTTGTGTATTGTCATATGTTTCCTGTTATGTTTCCATTATTATTATTTTTTTTTATTTATTTATTTTTTTTGGTCTATCACAGTCCTCCAATTCGACTGGGTGGTATTTACGTATACTGTGGGGTTCCGGGTTGCATCCTGCCTCCTTAGGAGTCCATCACATTTCTTACTATTTGCGCCGTTTCTAGGATCACACTCTTCTGCATGAGTCCTGGAGCTACTTCAGCCTCTAGTTTTTCCAGATTCCTTTTCAGGGATCTTGGGATCGTGCCTAGCATTCCTATGATTATGGGTACAATTTCCACTGGCATTGTTATTATTATTATTATTTTTATTATTATTATTATTATTATTATTATTATTATTATTATTATTATTATTATTATTATTATTATTATTATTTAATCAGCTCGAGGCATATTAAATTGAAAAAAATATACCACTGATGGTTTGAAAGCAATCCATCAATGGTTTTTATTTTATTTATTTTTTATTTATTTATTTATTTATTTATTTATTTATTTATTTATTTTGCTTCGCAGTCGCTCTTGTCTCTGCCCTTTGGGCAGACAAATGAATCATTGTTATCGAAATTGACAGAGTAAGGAATTATAAGATCCCATGAAATACACAAACGCATTTCTTTCAATGCTGTGTATCCCGGTGCATAGTACAATATTAGAAATATTGTTGTGGCACAGGCGTTCCTAGCTTGAATTTGAGCCTCGTTGGTTTATCAGTTTTGATCCATTAGTTGCAATGTTCCGATTAAAGAACAGAAGCTATTAAATGGAAGCAGAGGGATATGGCAGCAGGGATGATGGTTGCAACATCAAACCTTCAGTGAGATGTATATAACCAGGAAGTTGTCTAAGAAATATTTGCTGTTTAGTTTTTATAGTTCTTTAATGAATGTCTTTCAGTGTGAATAACTTCTTATAATGTTGCAAATTACTTATATATTTTATGGTTGTTAACCCGGACTCTTATTTTTATGGAATATTAATTCCATCACCCGTATGATGTTGAAACACATTTGCTCGTCAGCGCTCGTAAACAGTACCAGAATTGTCACACCTTATAAAGCAGCAGAAATCCTTCATGTCGTATAACGTCGACTTTTCGTCCTCAATTTATTTGTTGTAAGTGTTTGGACGAAGCAATTTCATATTTCCATATGCGTCATTTTCTCCGTAACTCGCTCACGCCCGCGTTTAAGCTTGTAAGCTGATGATCCAGATAGCAGTTGCCCTTCCTGGCCTCTGATGTGTTAATGATCGTTCTCCGAAGTCTCTCGGGATCAGTTTGGGGCGAATTTCCATAAAAGTATCCCTTGGAGAGCCTTCGGTGCACTATTACTCCTCGCTATAAATGGAATGCCGCACTCTTCCTGGCCCTCTCGCGGCTGGATTTCTCCCCGGTTTCGTCCTGCCATTTTTCTTTTCTTCTTTTCGTCTCTCCTTTTCTTCCTCGCTGCCCCACCCATGTGAGAATCGTGAGTTTGTCTGTCTTAATGATATCTCAATGCGTGTGATTTATAGTTATCTTACCCCTTGTGGCGGCTTTAATCACAGGATTCTCGTTTTTACAGGTACAAACTCAAGCTAATGATGAAAGGGTTACAGGTATTTTTTTTTCTTTTTTTCTTTATTTCAGCAAGAGAGTATAAATTTTTTCTCTAGGTTTGATCGCCTTGTCACGCTTCTTCCTGAATTCTACCATTAGATACGAGGTCCGATAACGTCCCTAAGCTTCATCATCAGGCGTGAGGCTGCTAATTTTGTCATCAGTCAAGAATATATCGGAGGAATTATTAACACAGCATTTTTTCCCGTTTATTTATTCTGCTTGGGCTGTTGCAGGTGAAAATCAGGAAGTGTTCTTGTGCACTTGCTGAACAGCTCTCTCTCTCTCTCTCTCTCTCTCTCTCTCTCTCTCTCTCTCTCTCATGTCCAAGCCAAACAGACTTTCAAAATCGGTTTGAATGAGTAACGCGCGCGCAATTTTTGGCGCCAAATTATCAACCGAGAGGCGTGAGACAAGGAACCAATCGCTTGGGTAATCTAAACCTATCAGCCAATCAAGGAGCGCCATTTAAGCATATCGGCCTATCAAAAGAGGCTGATACTCTGTAATTACATCCCTGGCGACGACAGGAGATCGCGCCCCCAAAAGGACCCGGTCATCACCAAATTTCAAGTGCAGGTAATCGTGACTTGACCCCTAATGGGTGATGATAATAATGGTGATGAATAATGAATTGAAGTGATGATGTATATCCAGCCAGCGCCGACCTAAGAGTGTTGTGAAAGAATTCAAGACCCAGCCTGTTGGGGAAGGTGGAGGTTGTTGTTGATAATAAAGGCTGACTGATCCTAAAATACGAAAGGGGATTATAACTCACAGCGGTCACGAGTTGTGTAACCCAGATCACAATAAATCATGATTCGGGCATTCATGAATATCTAAGGAACCTCGCGTGCGACGTCGATGGGGAAACGTGGGATTTCGTTTGGCCTACTTGGGCTTTTAAGTTTTATGGCTTCCCACGCAAATGAATACACTCACACCTTTATAAATAATCCAAAAGAATTTTATGGACTAACTGAAATCACCGGCTGCAAAGTGTTGCAGGTTTTAAGATGCAATACAGTTCTTGCTTGGCCCTTAATTAACCTAATTAATTGTACAGCATCTTATTCATAAGTGTTTATAAATACTTATTTCGTTGTTATTTCTTTTTCCTTTTCTTTTATTTCATTGGATGTTGTTCCTTTTAATGAATGTGAAATCGTTGCCTCTTGGGAAATTGGCAAAAGGAATAGTCGTGAAAGCATATAACTCATTTCCAGATATGAAATATATTTTCCACGACAGAACCCATGTTCATTAAGACCATCCTGTCCCCATAAATTATTATCCTTTCAACTCTTCCCCCCTCCCGCCCCCCGTCCCCTCTCCTTCGAATTCTTCGATATTTTTTACTCATACTATTACTTTTCCTTCAATTCCCAATACTATTCCTTCTCCTAAACCTTCTAATGCGATTCTTTGTAAACTGCATAGAAACTTCTTTCTGCTCTGACTTTTACTCGTCCTTTTCTACGACATCTTTCTTCGTAAAACTCCCGATGTTCTTCTTTATTCTATAGCCTTTACTGTTGTCTTCGTTTGATATTCTTCCTTCCTAAAGCTTATGATATTCCGCTTTTGTATGTTTTTATTCCCTCTTCGTACTGCAGCAGCTCCTGATACTCTTCCATCTTTCACAGCTCTTACTGCTGCTACTCTTCCTCGCCCTACATCTCCTATTGTTCTTCCTTTTCTCGGAGCCCCTCCTGCTCCTACGCTTTCATCTCCTTGGCTCATTATCCCACAAATTACAACAGTGTCATCCCTGCTTAAAACAATGGTTTGATAACGACAACCTGAACCAATGTAATTTTTGACCTCCATTTGACCTCCCACGGGTCATGGGTATGGCCCAGCCACTCGCAAGACGCATCATTAAAGCCGCTAATTGATGAATTATGACCTCCATGAAAAGTTAATTGTCCGTTAATAATCCATTCCCCTGCCCACTTACTGTAAAAGTTTTCGAGTTGAAAACAATTCGAGGTCTCACATGCAAATTGCTGCCATGTCGTTTTTGTGCTTGGTGGCACCGCTGTGTTTCAGCTCTTTACGAACATTTCTTTCAAAGGAAATGTATTTTCAGTTCTTGATTGCCCTATA
Organism: Macrobrachium nipponense; assembly: GCF_015104395.2. Taxonomy (NCBI): domain Eukaryota; kingdom Metazoa; phylum Arthropoda; class Malacostraca; order Decapoda; family Palaemonidae; genus Macrobrachium; species Macrobrachium nipponense. The sequence continues at coordinate 74,792,084 of NC_087213.1, read as the reverse complement.
TCTCTCTCTCTCTCTCTCTCTCTCTCTCTCTCTCTCTCTCTCTCTCTCTCTGCGCGCGCGCGCGTGTGTGTGTGTGTGTGTGTGTACGCGCGCGCTTGTCACATTTAATCGAATTTTGCTTACACAGTTTTCGTCTTTTGTTATATATTTGGAATAGAGAGAGAGAGAGAGAGAGAGAGAGAATTTTCTCCTCTGTTGACACTGGGACTGGTGTTTCCATAGAGGGTACAATTCATCTTTCTTAGTATCCTTTTCTTTAAACAACAGTAGATCCTTGAAGGGCTCCCATCTGCTTTCACGCAGAAGGATCTTCCAAGTCATTCTGTCAATGAATGGCCGCTTGTTGATATAAGCTCGTTGAAGGAATTTTCATAGTCGCAGCTGTTATCCTTAAGACCTTTTCGCCTGAGTGGAAAGCAGCAGAAAACAAGAAAAAAAATTCTGAATTATTGTGCTCTTTGTAAATTTCTGGATAAAGGACCTTCATATAGTTTCATATTTCTGTATTTACTGTGTTCATGGTGGCCCCGGGAAATCTTTCTATTTTCTTACTTGGTGTTTCAGGTAATTTTTATGTATTTATCTATAAAACTACGCCTTGGACGAGGAGTTTTGAAACTGGTGTAAAGAGTTATTCTTCAAACACTTCTTATGTCACTCATGCTCTAGTGAAATTGATTCTGTTTAGTTAGCCATACCTTGGTCCAGTCTGGCTTCAGGTCAGTGACTTTTCACAAGTCGTTCTTTGCTGGGCCGTGAAATCTCAGCCACTAAGTTCGAAAGAAGTGTTTCACTAACACACATCCTTTAGTAAGAGGAACTCTTGAAACCAGGTGGTGGAAGATTAGCTGTCAAGAGAGTAGGACCCAAGAATTTTTACGTTTTCCGCAGCAGGGCATAACAAACATTGTGCCGGTGATAGAGTTTTGGTAGCAGGCACCATTAAAACCTTTCACTAAAACTAATATTCAGCTAGATTTTTGACACCCTTAAAAACTGGAAGGGACTGTCTGATTATCCAGTCAGAAGTGAAATTAAATCTCCTCCTAACTCGATCTATTGTCATTTCCGAATCCGTTTCATGATCCTTCGTTTTTTTAAAGCCCCTACCTACGATAACATCCTACCGCCCTTTGCACTTGGCGGGAGACGGGTCAGCCGAAAAGAAGAATGTCTGATACCTTCTAGTCCTTCTCCCGCTCCCTCCGCTGATCCTTACATCATGCAGAACCACGTAATCCCCCAGTTGTTCGTATCATTATAGGAGATCATCGTAGGTTCCCTTCATCCTGTCTGCCATCATCACAGGCACTCCGTCCGTCTCCTTCCAGTCCCGGCAGCCCCTTTCCTTCACTGCCGACAGTCCCATTCTATTCTTAGCCCGCCCCCCTCCCGCCTCACCGCCCAATCCTCCCGTCCTCCCTATACTTATACCCTCACCCACGAGCCTAAATTTTTTTCTGGACGAGTGCTCGGGATTTCAACCTTTATTTCTTGTTTTCTGGGAAATCTTCGCGAAACCTCCTCCTTTTCTCCCTCTTATTTAGCTTCTTTCTTCCCCTTACCCACCCCTACCGCTACCCAATACCTCCCTCACCCCTCCCTCTTTCTTCCACATCACCCCTTCCATCTGCTGTTGATTAGTGGTCAGGATTACAAGGATTGACCAGGATTCTGTTGAGAGGGAGAAAAAAAAAAAGAGGCGAAGAAGCTAGAGAAAGACACAGATCTTTTCTTGATGGGATTAGTTGCACGGAGTGTTCCGTCGAGAAAGGATTTTCTCTTGTTGTTAATGAATTTGGAATTGATCTCATTAAGTTTCCTTTCCTTGCAGGTCAAGCTGGGGCGCGAGTTCGTTACGCCTTTCGATATTTATTTGTTTGATTTTGTCTCTGTGGTTTTCCTCGCTTTTTATTTTTGTAAAGAGATTTGTTTTCTCTCTCTCTCTCTCTCTCTCTCTCTCTCTCTCTCTCTCTGAAATCCTCTTGCTTATTTTCTTTTAGCGGTTATACCATTTTTTTTAAGTACGGCGCAGGATTTTAATTTTATTTGGGTTTTAATATTATTTTTTATATTTTTGACATAAATTTTTCCTAGAAGATTGCCTTTGTGGAAAGACGAATGCAGATCAGAATGACAGTTTTTATGACGAATTTTTATCAAAGAATATCTTGTATCTGATTGTGTATAAGTCACGTTTTGCCATTACCGAAAATAAGTACAAGCATCGCTTAAAATGGTGTGTTCTTTTTTTTCCCCTTTTATTATGGGGTTGGGGAGGAGCCGGGGGTAGGGAGAGGGGGGTTGGCGAGCAGTTGTTGGGTGCGAGTAAGGGGAGGGTAGAGAAAGGCTATTTTGCAATACTGCATAAATAGAATTCTGTGACGTAGAGAATGATTTACGGATTGAGGTATTTTTGTTTGTTTGTCCATCTCTGGTAAGTTTGGTTTTTAAGTGATCCATTTTGTTTCCTCCTCAATTTGGGGGGTTTGACTTTTAAAACAGAGATCCGAGAGGCAGCACGAATAACCTTTATTTCTCGCTCAAGGATCGTCAGTTTGAATGAAAGATACTTTTTGAAAGGAGTTATTCGCTGTTGTGATGACCATGCTGGATATTACTTATGATAACACAGCAAATGGATTCCTGTCCATGCTCGTAAATAGTTACGGACGACCACTCATTTTGCTTATTTGGTTTATATTATTCTATTGTTTTCTTTTGATGTCACAGCGTATAAAAATAAATTACCCACACAAGATTGGAACTTCTCTTATTTTAATTTTGACGAGTAAATCAGTCAGGGTTGATGATATATATATTCAGCCACTTTCAGTTTGATTTTTCCTATATTTATCATCAACTTGTAATCAGGTACAAATTAAAATTCTTTATTTTTATCATTTCAAAAACCCGGTCTTTCTAGACAGGATACATGTACCAGTGTATCGCCGTGGTGTTAGATGTTGCATTATTTTTTTTATTATTATTTTTATATAAAGTACATATATCGGTTTTCTCCATTTTTTTGTCCGTTGTATTAAATAAAATCATAAGAAATTTACGTAATTTATGGTACCGAATGAATCATAGTCAAACCGTCAATGGAAATTTTGTGAACTTATCGTCAAACTTGCGCTACGATAGTCTTCAGTTATGTTAGGCTGTTGTGTTTATCATTTTTTTTTCTAAAGGCTTTTTACTTTTAATTCGCGTTCACTCAGTAGATGAAGATCGATTTGGTACCAAGCTAGTGAAACGTGTGCTTACAGAATTGCCGTTGATTTTATACAACTTGATGAAAGTAGAAAGTGAACAGAACAGTTCGTTAGAGTTGCAAACTGACTGATGTAATGAAAATCATAACGAAATATTTCACACATTATTTCATCGTTCGCAGAGTTCTCTCTCTCTCTCTCTCTCTCTCTCTCTCTCTCTCTCTCTCTCTCTCTCTCTCTCTCTCTCTATATATATATATTATATATATATATATATATATATATATATATATATATATATATATATAGTATATATGTATATATATGTATATATATAGTATATATACATATATTATCGATATTAATATAATATATACACATATATGTTTATATATATATAGTATATATGTTATATAATACATATTATCTATATATATATGTGTGTGTGTGTGTGTGTGTGTGTATAAAATAAGACAATCACCTCTTGAGTCTTATGCCAATAAGGCAAACCAAGATGATACGCGGGGATGGAACTGTCACTTACGTGTCTTCTTGTTATCCAGCTGAGCGAGGGTAGAATGGGGTCGTCTCCCAACCAGATAAGAATTGCGTATTAGCAAGGAACAAGGCGGAGGGGGAAAGAAGACAGAATGCATGAAAGGGTGAAAGAAGAGGGCGGACCCGTTTGCTTTTTTCTATTTTTTTTTTTTCCACACCGAGACGGCTATGAATGTCAAAAAAACAAAAAAAAAAAAAAAAAAAAAAAAAAAAAAAAAAAAAAAAAAAAAAAAAAAAAAAAAAAAAAAAAAAAAAAAAAAAAAAAAAAAAAAAAAAAAAAAAAAAAAAAAAAAAAAAAAAAAAAAAAAAAAAAAAAAAAAAAAAAAAAAAAAAAAAAAAATTAATGCTTGAAAAATGTCAGTCAATAGTCCTTTCCTTTGAGTTATGACATAATGGCAGGTTCAGTGATTTGGGATAAAGTGAAGAAAATTCAGTATTCCGTAAGTGAATAACGATTTGAAATGATGAAGCCGTTAAGTGCTTAAAGTCAAGACATGTGGAAATGTATTTATTTCCAATTGAATTCATTCCGTGGAAGTAGTAAGTAATCTTTTCCATACTTTGTTCCCTGTGTAGTTAATGAAGGAATCTAGCTGTTATGTTTATATTAAATCAGTAGCTTTTTCATGAAACAAAAGTGTGGTCATAGCAAAGCCCATCAGATATTCTTGACATATCAATTAAAGTTAGTCGAGGAAACATGTTATGAAGTTATCTTTTGTTAGTTGCAACGGTAGTAAGTTATCCATTTTGGTTGTAATTGTATTCTTTATTATATATAATAATTGTTAACCGTACCATCCTTATCACCGGTAGACACCGAGATGGTCTTAGCTACTAAATTCAGTTAGAAAGTAAAACGTTTGTTATAAGAACTTTTTTTTTAGGTTAACTTTCGTTCTCCCGACTTCCAGGCATTGTTTGTGAGATTGTGAATTACTGATTAGTATGATCATTGGGACAGAACTGAAAATGGAAGGTCGGAAATAAGACAAGGAAAGCTTTCGACTGAACCCAGGATCTGAGGCTTGGTAAAGCTGACATCAGGACGTAAAGAGGAATACACTGACATCCTGACCACTTAAGGATGTAGTGATGAAAGTCAAATGCATTGGTGGTCACCGAAGCTCGATAAACCTGATATGAAACCTAAAGAGAAAGGGGTTGCTAAGGTTTGATAATGTTAAACTTAAAACTGAAAGCAATCGCTTAAATCTAATGAAATGTGAATAAGGGAAAATGTACTGATGGTTGTTGCAGTTTATAAAACTGACATATAACCACGAGAAACGTGGCTTCTGACGTATGAGAAAGCCTCCATCAAGCTTAAAGAACAAGTGGTCGTTAAAATTCAGTACAACTTAACATCAATCCTAAAGGAGAAATGTTTGCTAAGGCGTGATAAAGTTGAATTCAACGCTATTGTAAAGACGGTCGTTGAGGTCTAATAAAGCTAACATCAGGTTTAATAAATTTGCTGAGAATTTTATGAAAGCTGCCATTACTAGAGTTTTATTTCCTACCTCTACTGAATTCTCCATACATCGTAAAAGTTAGTTTTGCAGATCACATGTCTACTGTAGCACTTCAGATATCAGCATTTGAGTCATCATTTTGTTTAACACAGTTGCCATTAGCCTTGAAATTTATGTCGCTTTAACTTTATGAGCATTCTGGTAATCCCACAGAAAAATAAATTCACCCAACTGACTGTCTTCCCTTTATTGAAATCTCTTGCCTGGTTGAAATTCTTTTCTTTTTTTCGGGTAATACAAAAGGCCGCGTATTCAAGTCAAAACAAAATTACATAAATTTCACTGTTAAAAATAAACTTAAACGTTTTAATCTGCCAACTTTCTAGTGGACTTAGGCAATCGTATTGACCATCGCAGAAAGGCTGGCATAAACTGCCTCCTATATCATAGTGAAGTGACTTCCCATTAAAGGAACGTAGATCATCCATGGAGAATAGACAGACAGATAGACAAACACATAGAGGAGTTTTATTTTTATAACATGGACATTTTGGGGTTTACTAAAAGTAATTTGCGTGTTGCTTTCCTTCTCATTTCTGGTAACGTAAACTCAGTAAAGCTTCCCCAGAAAAACCTATTTCATAGAAATTTTTCAAGCCGGTAATGGTAAGCATTTATTCATTTAAACATTTTCTAAATCGTTTACTTGGTTACTCATCTTAAAACTAGTTTTTATCTTTCTACCTCCGGATATCTTCTTCTCACAGGCCGGCTTGGTCTCTTCCCATGACGCCAATTTATTCTTTCAATAAAGCAGTAGATCAATCATTTTTTTTCTTCTCT
>NC_087213.1:74775990-74780990 GCF_015104395.2 Macrobrachium nipponense | reverse complement strand
ATCCAGGTATAATTTGCATACTTCACAGTTTTATCTCATGCCTTTTTACCACTCTCTCTCTCTCTCTTCTCTCTCTCTCTCTCTCGTCTCTCTCTCCTCCAGTCTCTCTCTCTCTCTCTCTCTCTCTCTCTGGTAAAACTGGCCAGAAAAACAGGCGGTTAACTGGCGAGAAAAACCAGTTTAGTAGCAAAAGGGCACATTGGGTCAAATGTCACAAATACACGGATATATTTTTACTCATCTGCCCCACCTACCTCCTCTAACCCCTCCTCGGCTCCTCCTCCTCCTCCTCCTCCTTTTTTTTCTTTTTCTTTTTTTTCTTCAACATTTTCTTCTTCAAAACCATGATAACTGCTAAACCCCTTTCTCCAGCGGTTTTGCTTTTTTTTCCTATTTCTTCCTCGTTACGTTACTTCTTTTTTTTTTTTTTTTTTTTGCTTTGCTTTGTCTGTGTATGTGGTTTATGTTTTTTATTCACAATTTCCCAATTTTTTCTTCTTGTATTCCCTGGCTCCTCTCCCTTTCATCGCTATGATTTGTGTTGTCAGATTTTCCTCCATTACCATCGAGATTTTGCTCTTGCGGTTTCAGTCTTTTCATCTTTAATTTTTATTAACGTTCTTGTGTTTTGCCTGTGTCTTGCATCAATTATTTCGTTACTTTATAATATCTATACGTATGTCAGTTTGGGTTTTAATTCCTCGCCATCTCGTTGATTTTCCTGTTTTTCTGTTGCTTTTTTTAAACTCCATGACACTCTCAGGTCAGGGATTTCCTTTCTCTAATTCAGTTGCCAATTTGATTTAAGCATTTGTGTACAGATAGGTCAGTATTGATGAAGTTAAAGAAAAACTACAGTTATTAATGAAGTAAATAGAAAATGTTAAGTTCCGTGTCGATTATTGTCTAGGTCTTTGTTTTTAAAATGGTCAAGAAAAGGAGGAATTTATATTAACGGAATTTTGGAGTAATTTCCGGTCGGAGGTTAGTGCCGTCAGTGCACCTCACGTGGTGCGCAGTAGGCATTACTTGAGGTTCTTTGCAACGTCCCCTCGGCCCCTAGCTGCAACCTCTTGCATTGCTTTTACTGTACTTCTATTCGCATTGTGTTTCTCCCATCTGACTTCCCGCCCTCTCTAACAGTTGTTTCATAATGCAACTGCGAGGTTTTCCTCCTGTTACACTTTTCAAACCTCCTTAGCATCAGTTTCCCTTTCAGCGCCGAATGACCTCATAGGTCACAGCGCTTGGCCTTTGGCCTAAATTCTATATTCCTTCATTTAGGAGTTATTATAAGTCTCAAGGTGCGTCCACACGGTCGAACAATGTCCGACGGACAAACATTTTTGCCATATCATAGGCGAAGCAGGATGACGTCATAAGCGTTGAAACGATGGAAGTAGATCTGGCAACAAACCGTGATAACAGATGAGGTTGTATACCAATGCTTTTACTCTGCTCACAAGGCAGAGAACGGCAGACAATTGTTGATTGGTAACAATGTTTTTCCGTCGGACATTGCTCGCCCGTTCATAGCAAACTTAAACAACGATATATATCTTGTTCAGTACTTGCGCTGGTGCCCCCAGAATAACGCCAGACACTTACTTTTACACATAGATACCTCAAGTATTCCTTACGCAGGGCTTGGGTTAGCAACCTCATCCCGATAATGTTATTGCTGTCGAACGATTAGGTAGAACCTTCACCCTCTGGAGTGTTTCAGTTTCTCCTTTCGTAATTGTGGAAGAATCAGAAATCTTAGATGATGCGCACTTATTCTTATGGTAGAAACTAAAAGGTTTTGTATTGCACAGCAATGTGAATTCTTAATAATTTGAGTTAATTAGACCCAGAAGGAGATTGTATAACACGTATTGGTATAACAATAAACTATATACTATATACTATAAACTACATGGTACATAATGGAAAGTGTGAGACATATTTCATTAGAATTTTATTTTTTTTATCATTTTGAACGTTAAGTAAATAAATAGACACATTAAACAAAGGAAAGTATATCAATTAATGAAATAAATATTTTAAATGTTTATTTAATCTTATTTACTGTGTTTTTCACTTAATTTATGAAAGTTATCAGACAAAGATTGAAAATCAAGTTTTGCGTGCGTACATATCACGCTGAGTGTTCAGTAGATAGATATAAAGGAAACAGATGAATAAGTAAGAATTTCCGACAGAAATCCAGCAAATCCCCTTTCTGCAAACATGCGACGATGTCCTTTATGGATAAACTCAAGGATTAAACTCTTCTTCATCCTTGGGATTATTGGCAGGATAAGATGAATTCTTCGACGTTGTTCGAAGAGTGAAATTAATTTCGTGAGCTTTGAAAATTTATGAAGGGTTTCCTCGTTTGGACTTCGGGAAGGGAGGCAGAGCTGAAGGTGAACAGTGCCATCTGGGAGATGATTAACGTTGGTAATATGATAAAATAATGATAACTATTAAAAAATTGCGATATTAGTAACGATAACTACCAGAATTTCAAGAGCAGAGGCAGCAGTAATATAGTGGTAGTAGTATTAGTATCGGACCGCCTGCTTGGCAGCAGGAATAGTAATGATGTATGTAATTATACTGATAAGAATACCAGTGTTGTTAATTCGAACAGATATCCCACATTTATTTCTGTTTATTCTAAGAATTAGAAGCATTTTAAAGCTTAGCAGAGAAATTTTGAAAAACAGCGGACAGATACTGTAGTCTTCATATGGATTAGATGCACTTCACAAGTCCAAGCGAAAATGCAACGTATTACTACTACTTTAATACTATTCATTTTGCAATTTAAAACTTTTTTTATCGATTTATCTATGTATGTACTCATTTTTTTCTTGTTTGATATGTGGGATCTCTTCTTTGTATTTCACTTCATGATTCTTCCTAATGAACACCATATTCTTAGGAAGCTTGCATTTCAAGTCAGTGGCCTCTGTGGGCTTGTTCCTTTTGAATAGGTTTCATCTACTGAATAATAATAATATTAATAATACCAGATTAATCTTTTGATACCCGAGTTGAAGTTATGAACGCAGTCTGACTCAAGCTGGGACAAAACTAACTGAGGAAGTTGTAAGGCTGAAAGTAGACTTCTTGAAAGGAGAGAAATGAAGCTGTTCAAGGATAATTTTTTATGCACTTCGGACGGGTCTATAGAGAGAGAGAGAGGTGTTATCGGATCAGAAAAATAGACGAGGTTTTGATGTTTCACACACAAATTATCTGATAGAAAGTAATGAAGGCTTGGAATGTAAAGCAAATAATCTTTAATTCATCAAAATTATGATTACTGTTTGTATAACAGATAAAGTTACTGTTATATACCCGATACTTTTGTCACAATATCTTATGAGCTAAGATTTTTAAAATATTAAGACCAAACACCACTGAGAAATAAGCTTATCTAATAGAAAAAATATTATTGTTATTTATTTTTATTATTATTCAAAACGTAGAAATGGGCATGAAAAATCCATTGAACGCACCCCCTTCGCCCCACCTTCCCCTCTTAAAAGAAGCTTGTAGTCCGGAAAGTTTTTCTCTCCCCGAAGAGAGAATTCTTGTCCTGCGCAAGAGGGAAAAGAATAAAAGAACAAACAAGACTAATACTCGATAGAGATACCGAAGCAGAGTTTCAGCTTTTAAAACCCACTTGTGGTAATCTCTACCCAAGTAAGGAGCACAGACACGGTCCGCCTTTGTGGCTCCTGACAATACACACAGCTCGGAATTACATGTTTTAATCCGGCCGGTTCTGTCTTCGTTGTTGTGTTCCAGAACAAATCACAACACTGGAATTTTTACTCCTCCTCCTCCTCCTCCTCCTCTTCGTCTCAGGCATCTCCATCTCCTTATTCTTCTCCTCTCGTGATAACATGATTTCGTTTGCAAAAGACGAGAATGATAATACCTTGAGCTTTTCTTCCTTTTTCATATTTGTTTAGAGGTGCTTTCATTCTTATTGGAGAAAAACATCGTATGTTCGCCTTTCTCACCTCAGAGTCTTTTTAAAATATTTATGGATTTATTTGACTGGCCTGGAACGGTTGGTGTACGTGTCATACATTATTTTGTAAGTTTTTGTAATCTCGTACATCATCGGAGAAGCAGGAGGCTCTCCATCCGTATTCTGTTCATTTATTTTTTCATTTTTTATTTCCTCTTATTATTAGTTGTAGGTTGTGTGTATATATATATATATATATATATATATATATATATATATATATATATATATATATATATATATATATATATATAGTATATTATACAGTATGTATAATTATATATATATACATACACACACACACCCACATATATATATATATATATATATATATATATATATATATATATATATGAAACAAGTGGTTTTTTTCTGCCTGAAATTTGTAAACCACCCTCCCTCTCTCTCTCTCGTTAATTGGGTCACAGAATGAGTTTTCAGGTTCCGTGCTGCAGTCAGATCTCTTTACTACAACTAGGTTGTGTAGGGTGTTTTCTTTTTTTTTATTTCTTTCGAGGCATTGGTTGTTTTTAGTTTCACCGTAATTGGCTTTGCTCCACATTTCGTATCTTGCGATCTTTTCATTTTGCTCTTGTAATTTTTAATTTCAAAAATCCAGATAAGTTCTCAAGCTAGAGTTATCTTGTAAGTGCGCACCGTATGGTACATTACAATCTCCATAATCCCTTTTTGAATGTTTCTTATCATCTCAACGTTTTTATCCACCAGTGTTATCCATATCGCTACTCTCTAATTCCCGACGCGGTTTATTCCACCTTTTTGCCTTCTCTCGTGTGCTTTTAGGACAGTGCATTTGAGATTGCAATTTTCATTTCATATTATCTCTCCTCCCCGTTTCTCTCGAATCTGTTCCTTTCCCTCCTTCCTCAGCTCCTCCCGTCACCTAACTTGCCCCTGCCAGTCCTGGCCTAAGAGAAGAAGGGTCAGGAAGTCAACGAAAGTGCGC
>NC_087213.1:74740990-74770990 GCF_015104395.2 Macrobrachium nipponense | reverse complement strand
AAACGTATCCTTTTTACTGAACTGCTCTTGTAGTAAATTTTGTCAAACTCCCTCCACTGGCTTCTTTTGACTAATAACAATAATAGATTTAGCAGATGAACTTGATAATTGCAAAAATAGAGAATAATAATTATTCACAGCTACTCATGCCACCTCTGCTCATATCAAACTCCTGACGTCTCTTGCAGGTTTCTTAAGATCTTTTCTTTTGAATGAAGTGAACGCCACCTCTTTAATCTAACGAATCAAGAGATCTTAGTTCGTATAGTCATTTTGATATTATAACAAATAAGGTCATTTACCTAGTATATTACAACTAATATCAAACGTTTCTGTTGAACGTCATTCAAGAATTGTTCTCTCCGAGTTCTTGATGGGTTTGCGCCAGATTGAAGCAGTGAAACGGCCTAAGTTTAATTAAAATTAGACATTACTGTCTAGTAGTCATCTTTTTTTTTTTTTTTTTAGCGAATTCTTAAGTACTGTCAACTTTTACAGTACGTATCATGTAATAGTTCATTCCTTGTAATAATTCAGTTTGGAATCTCAGTAGGTGATTCCGACGTTAAAATTGCTTAGGAAAGTTCATGTGAGTTTAAAAAATTAAATGTTAATGAATATACCTGTCTGATTCTCCATTTTCAAAATTCACTTGATAATTCCGACGTTAGAATCTACGTGGAAAGCAAATATAAATCCCCAAAATTAAATTTATAATGGTTACCTGTCTAATTCTTCATTTTCGAACCTTGGGAGAGATAATTCTGACATTAGAGAGAGAGAGAGAGAGAGAGAGAGAGAGAGAGAGAGAGAGAGAGAGAGAGAGAGAGAGAGAGAGAGAAACACGTAAATCTATCAGATGACCCCGAGAGAGAAAACATCTGCCGGTCGATAAAGACGTCTGGAGAGCCGTCGGGACGTTGAAAACAACGCAACTTCTCAAGCTGTACCGCACAAATCCATTAGAATTTCTTTTGTCTACGTGGCGTGCCACGTCGAATCTCCCTTTAGATAAAATGTAAAGTTAATGTGAGAAGAATAGAAACATCTGTTGCCCCTTTCGCCATCTCTCTGCTCAAAGGAGGGTGGTTTTTCTAAGGAAAAATTGAATTAGGGATTCTCAGTTTCTCCCTTATTTTTCATCATGTTGGTTTTTCCTGTTTTTTTTATTTATTTATTCATTTACTTCTTGAATCTTAGCGTAATGTACGTGTACTTAGTTTGTCGAGTATTCTAGAATGTTTTGTCAGATATTTTTTATACGTAATTTGGAGTATGGAACTCTTGAAGATGTTGAGCAATATTGGTATACAGTAAATAGACATGATTTTGGTTATGTTTTATTAATGTATGAATACTCAACAGTGTCCATATATGTATCAGAAAAAGAACATAAAACAAGCAAAAGCAAAATGCAATTTTTGGGGCTCAAGTCACAAAAATACCAAGTATAATTACATAGCATGGAGAGATGATGAGAGGTTAGACGTTTATTCCTTTTTTTGTATAATTACTTGTAAACACACCGTTGGCATATATATATATATATATATATATATATATATATTATATATATATATACATATATATATATATATATATATATGACTGGTAAAAATGTTCTGTAACAACAGAATTCCATCTAATAAAAGGAGCCCATAAAAAACACAAAATATAAGAGAAAAGTACTATATTTCAGAGCCTGCTGTCTCCCTCTTCTAGGAGAGTCTCTGAAATATTGTACTTTTCTCTCTATATTTTGGTGTTTTCATGGGCTCCTTTTATTATAAATAAATATATTATATGTAATGCTATTATATATATTGATATAATATATATATATATATATCATATATATATATATATATAATATATATTAATATAATGTCTGGTGTGATGTGTAGGTGTATACTTACGCGTAGCAAAAGCACACAGAAACTGAATATTATATAATATATGATATATATATATAAAATAATATATCTATATATATTATAATAATATATATTATATCTTATATATTATATCTATATGTAATAATATATGTATACTAAAAAAAAAAATCTATACATATGTATATAGGTTTGTGTATGTGCGTGCATTTATGCACCCACACCGGTTTGTTATTTTGGTGAAACAGTTTCATTTCTGAAGCTCCCCTTCCGAATCTTATCTGAACAGAAACAAAACGATCTAAAATCAGTTCTTATCTCGCGTAATAGTGTTATTAACATTATTATTATCGTATAACTTCTGTCCTGTGTTTAAAGGACAAATTGCAGTGATCTCCTAATTCCCGTAGAGCATGAACCTCTAGCGAGAGCAAACTGCATATTCTTAGCTTAGTGTCAACATATTCTTTAGATTTTGTGAGAAAGGTGTAAAGAAACAAGTGTCTGTCATTTCTGTTATAATTATGTGTAAATAAGGAATAAGGGCAGCACTTCAAATATTAGACTTTTTCTTTTCCATTGGAATGATGAAGGAATGTAAGCCATATTATGAATGCATTGTAGGATAGGGTTAGAAGTGAACATATTAGGGGTACTGTAAAGGTCACTGAAGCATCGAAGAAAGTGCAAGAGACAAGGTTAAGATGGTATGGCCACCTGATGAGAAGGGAAGAGCAACACGTGGCAAGAGAAGTGATGGACGTGTAGGTGGATGGAACACGAAGGAGAGGAAGACCTAAGACCAGATGGAGAGATTGCATTACAGATGATATGGGGGAGAAGGGAGTACGGGAGGAAATAACGCAGGACAGAGGTAGATGAAAGAGACTCATTAAAAACGGCGACCCCGAATCATACTATAATGGGCGTAATGTCTGTCTGTCTGTCTGTCTGTCTGTCTGTCATTCAATCACGGCCAAACGGCTGGTCAGATGGGCATGAAACTTGGCTGGGTTATGGTGGGGACCCCTAAGATGTTTTGTAATGGGGTTTCATATAACCTAACCCCTTCCTTTGTAGGGGGTGGGAGTGAGAAGGGATTCCTTGAAACGGAGCTGTTTCTGGCCGTGAAACGAGGCTGGTTATTCCTGTAGACTTAGTTACTTTATGATTTTACATACATAATTTCTGTACAACTTCCCTGGAGAAAGACTCGAATATTTCAGCTCGGACACAATAGAAGATGAAAATTATCATCAATATCTGCAAGATTTTTTGAATAAGTTAAATCCATCGGGACTGCCAGTGCACAAAATATCATTGAAGAAGAGTATACTGCCCGGTAATGTTGCTTTGGAATTTCGATCCTGCCAATGGACATTGCAACGGAACGAGGTACACCATTATGGAGTTAAACTCCCATGTCATCGAAGCAGTGACAGCAATGGGCCCTCACACTGGCAAACGTCTGTTCATCCCCCGGATTCCTCTGATGCCTTCAGACGACCAGTTTCCGTTCCAGTTACGGCGCAGGCAATTTTCCCATCAACCTGGCCTTCTCATTCACCGCAAACAAGTCGCAGGGCCAGACTTTGGATCGTGTTGGTGTGTTTCTGCTGTCACCCATGTTCACGCATGGCCAACTGTATGTGGCGATGAGCAGAGCAGCTGACTCTGCCAACTTGAAAATTAAGTTGTGGACAAACTGATAATATTGTGTACAAAGAGGTTCTGTTGTAGGTATGTATAAAAATCGCCCTTATTTTAATATTGCTGAACAAATAGTACATATAAATTTTTCACTTCTGCACCCGTATTTTATCACCCATCGTAGATGGGTCAGTTTGCTATTATAGTAGGGATAAAGCTGGGAAGAAGAAGAAGATTATGAATGCATTGTAGCTGTGCGTTCTTCTAAGGATTTATATATATATATACATACGTATATGCATGTATATGTATGTATATATAATATATATTATACATAATATAGATATACATACATACATACATACATACATACATCGAATCTCCTGGTTCCTTGAGCCTAGACTATTGCCAGTCCTGAGAAGTAGATTTATTTAGTGGTGCCAGCTGTCATGCGGGAAATTTGTCAGCGATTAGCCTAAACTGTTCACGCGCACTGATTTCATTCAAGTAAAAGAAAAAAAAAAGTACCCCGAACATGATGAAATGTCATAGCTCTTAAAATTTCAAGCTAATGACGATTTTCTCCCTCCTTTTCCCAGCCTTGCTAGAGTAAAGTAACTCAATATATTGCTCTTATATTTACGCTTTGGTGTGTGTAATCACCGAAAAAGGTCGACCGCTTAATTTGACGGAACTGCGGGACGGAGCAGCGTCAGTCTTCTTCATCTCTGCGAGAGCTTTCGTTGATCGTTGTATTTACGACCGGACGGATTGCTTTAATGTGTATTATGCCTGATGATGTATGTTTAGGGCATTTTGCTTCATACGTACCTTGCGTGTAATATGTCTTGCACGATCCCCCCCACCCCCTACCTCCTCGTCGTACCTTTCATCTCTATGATTGATTTATTGGAGAGAGAAACTAGCACAGTTGTTCGCCTGATGATCTCTTTTTTTATTTATTTTTTTTTTCTTTATGTGAGCTAACTTCTCAATCTATCAGCCCCCTGTTCGGGCATTATGAAGGTTTTCGGTTATCTCTCGATTAAGGCAATTATGTAAGTGTTTTATGCATATAAAAACACACACACACACATGAAATGAATGTTCAATCGTCTTAAAATGCCACCCATCAGAAGTGTTTACAGAAATTTTATTTTAATTAGGATTTGCCTTTAATATCCCTATATAAAACAGTAGGTGGCTTGGGTAATATACTCTTTTTATCCATGACTGAAGATACGGGTTTATTGTTAGTAATCTCATTTACTTTAACATGTTCTGACGAAGTTTACTGAAATTACTGTTTCAAAAATTTTGCCTGTAGTCGGGATAAAGTTGAACAGAATGCTATCATCCTTTGAATTCCTTATCAGTTAGGGAATAACTTTGCGAGTGACAACGGTAGTTTCATCAACCTTCTGATAGAAGAGATGCTGGGACCTTGCTAATATTCATTGACTTAATTTTCATATTAAGATTACCTTTCTTCATCCGAGAAATATTAGCGTCCCTCACCCCCCCCCCTACCCCATCCCCTACCCCTTTTGTTCAATAGCGAGAAGTTTTATTCAAACGAATTTCGATGATGTAATAAATTTCAAGAGCTTCGAATCGAGGATTGATGGTGCCGTCGACTTTGGTAGTGTTCTAAAGATTGCAAGAGCAGACCACTTTTTTCTTAATTTATTATGTGTATTACGGTTACCCTTCTTAGTATAACATATTTGTGAGCCTAAATGGGTTTCCTTGTGTTCGTATAAATAATCTCTCTCTCTCTCTCTCTCTCTCTCTCTCTTCTCTCTCTCTCTCTCTCTCTCTCTTATGAAACCTTTTCCTTCCTATTGGTCATTGTTGAAAATGAAAGCAATATAATTGCGCCACAGTCTGGACGTGGAAATTGATTTGGCTACGAATGAACTCGTAGAATGGTGCACTAGGACCCGAGAAGAGCTCATGTCCCATAAACCTGACTCCGAACTCGATTTGAAAGAGTCGAAGTGTCAGCAGAGATATATAGGTCTTCCGTAGTGTCTTGCAACTTTTAATCGACCTTAATCTAGTCCATCTGTTATACCATGAATATAAAACAGTGCTCGAAGGCTATCATAGCCTTTCAAAACCAGCAAGCAAGCATGCAAGAAGCCAATAATTCAAAAATGACGGTATAATTTCAATCAGAAACTCGTTCCTTGTTTGATGTATGTTTGGCATGAATGCACAGGACATGTGTTCCGGTTTTTAGTAGAGGCAAAGAGGAAGAAAGAGAAATATGATAGTAAAAGCAAAATCCACACACACACATATATATATATATATATATATATATAATGTGTGTGTGTGTGTGTGTGTGTATATATGTGTGGTGTGTATGTATGTATGCATGTGTGTGTTTGTGTAATATCATATATCTATATGTTTATATATATATATATATATATATATATATATATATATATATATATATATATATGTATATATGCGTGTGTGTGTGTATAAGTGTGTATAAGTGTAAGTTTATAAGTTCATAAGTCTTGAATTGTTTATAAGTGTGCACACAAATACGTAGATTGATGAATGCTGTTTATCGTTTATGATTAGCGATAAGATCATGAGAGAACTAAATATATAATATACAATGAAAGCGCTTAGATGAAGCTTAGCAATTTTATATTGATTTCGCCAGGAAAAAAATGAGGTCAGCTGAAAGACTAAGGAACGAGGGTATTTCTTAATTAATCTTTGGTACTTCAGTCATGAATGTTTTCAACTTCTGAATTGCATCACGCGTCTAGCCAATTTAATAACTAAGATCGAAAAATAGTTCTATCATAAGAGGAAAATATTTATTTACTAATATACTGTGTGTAAATTTGACTGAATATTTCAAACTTGCACTTAAGCAGATGCTCACTTATTCTTTTTCTTGCTCGTTTTCCTGAATTCCTGTATTCTTTCTTCTTTTAATAAATGAGTCTCTCGTTTCTGTTCAACTTATGTTACGATCTTTAACCTTCCCCCTTCTGCGTATTATTATTATTATTATTATTATTATTATTATTATTATTATTATTATTATTATTATTATTATTATTATTATTATTATTATTATTATTATTATTATTATTATGTGACTTAGCCGCTGTTGAAGGTGTGCCAAAAGCAGTAATTCTGACAGTTCAGATTATGAAGTTTTTTATTTTCTTAACCTAATCAAAAGTTACCCTTGGGCTTAACAAATGTATTATGCTGTTGGTGTTGTACGGATTTCGTCTATATTGCATTTTTGCCTGAATATGTCCTTCGTAATGATATTACTAAAATTATTACTTGTTATATTAATTATTTGTTGAATTGATCGGCTTTTTTCTATACTCTGGTACGGCTGTCGTAATCGTAACGTGAATTGTTCATATGAAATTGTAATAGTAGACACGTAACTCTAATGTATATGCCGAGTTGATTAGTGTTTTTTTATGTTACAAAATCATCGGAAGATTGTATTATGATTTTTTTTAGGAAGACCAGCTTTTATCTTTTAATCGGTAGTGTCCTTGTAAAATTTGTTTTGGATATCCTTGTAACAAATAGAAATTTTCGGAATTGTGGTTACATTATGTTTCTCTCTCTCTCTCTCTCTCTCTCTCTCTCTCTCTTTGTTGCTTTAAGAAATCTTTTCCATTTGTCATCTTTAACGGTGCTTGTCCCTGTAAATCCAGGAAAACCTCAACGTTGTATGCCCCAAAAATTTTGATATTTTTCTTGTAAAAAGATTTTTTTTTATCTAATCATTGGTAAACAATCAGCTTTGTTGCCTGGGGAATGCTTGCGACGCGTGTGAGTGAAAGTTTTGCTGTCTGAGGATGTCTGCTGTTTTTATGGCTAGGCATTTTTTTTTTTTTTTTTTTTTTGCCTAATCATTATTTGTTGGACAATGATTTTTTTTCAGGTGCTTCAGATGCTGGGGTATGGATCGTGTTTGGAAAATTTATCTCTCTCTCTCTCTCTCTCTCTCTCTCTCTCTCTCTCTCTCTCTCTCTCTCTCTCTCTTATTCTGAAAACAGAATTATTTTCTATAAAAAAAAAAAATTTCTCTCTCTCTCTCTCTCTCTCTCTCTCTCTCTCTCTCTCTCTTAGATAACAGAACTCTTTCAATTTCTCTTATCTATCATTTTCCTTGCTTTCAATAACCTTTTTTTTCTTATTCTGAGCAGCCATGAATCACTCAGCTCTTCTCCTATAAACTCCGGCTGTAATAACAATAAGATTGGCAGCCCTCCTATTACAGTAATTACCCAAACTTAACTTTAAGTACTGGAGGTCAAAGGGACTTTTATGGAAAATCCTCTTACTGCTTTCGAAGGAAGTCCCGAGACGGCCTTTGAGTCTTCTGTTCTCTTAATTGTGGAATTAGAGATTAGCACATGTGTCTCTGTTAGTTTTATTCATATTAGAAAAAAAACGTATTCTCGATGTGGCTTTGGTTACGAAAGTTTTCTGTTGTGAATTTTATAAGAAGCATTGGTGTAGTTTTCGGCAACATCTGATATTATTTAATTAAGATGTTTTAATTCTCTCTCTCTCTCTCTCTCTCTCTCTCTCTCTCTCTCTCTCTCTCTCTCTCTCATTTTCTTGCCAGTTTTATCAAGTTTTGTTGCAATAGAAAGTAGTGTTTTCACAGTTATTAACACGTAATTTTTTTTCAAATTATATTGTAATAGGATGTATTGCCTTCACAATTTCTATTGAAAATTCTTTCTCTCTCTCTCTCTCTCTCTCTCTCTCTCTCTCTCACACACACACACACACACACACACACACACCGATACACGCGCGCGCATCCACTTAATGGTGTGGCCGTCAGTACTTACGCTCTGGAATATGCCAGGTAAAATTAATGAGGCAGGTCTTTTACCATAAAAACATATTAGAAAAGCGATGGTTTTGGAGGAAATGGCTCGTCTTAGTGGCTCCATAATACCATGATACTTTGCATGAGCACCGTTTATGATAATGGACGAGGGCTATAACAATGATGTATTGGACCTTTGATGGCCATTTTGTACTTGCTCTGTTCAGGAGTAATGAATAAGAAAGTAGCGTTGCTTGTACATCGGAACATCACTAAGAAATTACACGGATGGTTGGTCGCTGCTACTGCGCTTTTCTTCCTCTCCCCCACCCTTTTCTACACCCCCCCCCTTCCATTCGAGTTGTGTAGTAGGGATGTAACCCCCTTGGACACCTCTAAATCACTAGAAATAACTTATGAGATTTGAAAAATAATGTGCGTCATTTCTCAGTCTGGTAGCTCCCATCTTTCATTTGCACGTTTAATTGCAACACTGCATTTGTATAGAAGTCGCTTTAGCCATTGCCGAGCAATGTGCAGGTGCACACTTGAGTGTGTGTGTGTGTTTGTATGTTTGCGTGTGTGTAAGAGAGAGAGAGAGAGAGAGAGAGAGAGAGAGAGTGAGTACGTTCGTCCGTTGAGTGGTGCATATCTTAAGGTATGATGGACTGAAAAAATGGCATGAAATTACACACCTTTTGCTCTCTGCAAATAACACACGAGAGAAAGGGTAATTTTTGCTCGTAATATATTATTTCCCTAACTGACCATCGCATTTCGAACTCACGTTGGGGCTTTATTTTATGGCCCACTTGATCACCGGCTCAAAGATGCATTTAACTTCGATCTACAGCCCTCAGCAAGGAAGAAGAAGGTGAAGAAAAAGAAGGTGTGGGTGGGAGAGAGGTCTCCATGCCCCCCCCAACCTGTTCACCCCCGATAGAACCCCACCCTACTTCTACCCCCACCCCCGAGCTTGGCGATTAAATGGGTTAACAGCAGGTTCATACTCATCACGAATTGTTCTAGCAAAAGTCGCGGTGAGAAGGAGGAGGAGGAGGAGAAGGAAAAAAAATGAAGGGGAAAAAACTCTTAGGAAAAAAAAGAGACTTCGTTATAATCAGCTTCACTCTCATCGAATGATAAGTATTCGTAGATTATCCGGCGTCTGTATCATCCCTCACCTAACAACCATCACCCTCCAGCAATCACCCGCTCTAACGATCACCCTCCAACGATCATCCATCCTTCAACCCTCCGCCTCCTCCTCCTCCTCCTCTAGCGCTGACTCCCCTCCACCCTCGACTCATGGCCATCCATCACTCAAAAGCCTCGATCCTCAATCCATCATCACTCACTCACTGCTTTGTAGATTTTGACTCGTGCAGACACACACACACACACACACACACAACACACACATACACACACAGGCAGACGGACAGACAGATTTGAGTTCCGATTCCGGTTAGGTCTTGTCATGGTATTATAATTTCGTATATAATTTAGTTGATTTATAAGGTAAACTCTTTACAGTCACGGTAGAACTAATATATATATATAATATATATATATATATATATATATATATATATATATATATATATATATATATATATTCACTCTCAAGTGTTATTTGGTGCATTGGTAATAGTTCTGTAATTTTGAGTGAAATTGCAGTGGCTAATAAAAGAAAAAATCCAAACATCAAAGCATTTGTTTGTTTGAGTTGGTTAGCGAACAGGGAATCAGGTTTTATCTCAAAAGGAAATAATTCCCAATCGATTCAGTCAAGTTGTTTGAGTGTTTAAAGAAGTTTGCTCACTGAGAGAAATTACAGATTTGGTTGTTATATGTTGCAGTGAGGAGTCTTCGTAAATGCAATATATAATGCTGTTTTAATCTTAAACAAATAAATATGCTTTGAACTTTTTTTGCAAATATCAGTTTATATTCAGGGGAAGCTTACATTTCTAGCCAACGTGTAATGATTCTATTTCCGACATTTTAGAATAATTGTGTTTTTGCTGTTCTGTGGTTTGTTAGAATGAAATGCGAAAAAGATTTTATTTGGCTTTTTTCGATTTTATTATTTATTATTCAATGGCAAATCATTGTTTTCCGGTGTCGATTCACGACCTTTGTTGTTGTTGTTGTAGTAGTAACGCCAATCTCTAGAAATCAATCAATCAATCAATCACACAACCAAATGGGGGTATTGTTAGTTGTGTCTTTAAATGTTTGATTTAACTTTTCACGACCTTGATCCAGACATCCTCTGGGAACGACTGATCTACTTTAGCGTACAGCTTGTTCGAAAAGACATTCTCTCTTTTCTCTTCTCCTTCAACCTCTTCATCTCTCGTCATCCTCTCTCTCTCTCCTCTCGCGTCCTCTCTCTCCTGCTCGGCCCTCGTCTCTCTCTCCCTGTCAATCTCTCTCTCTCTCTCTCTCTCTCTCTCTCGTAATTTTCTATTGACGTGTTGAATTATTGACAGTAGTTAATAATTTCTTTTGTATTAAGGTAATGTAAAGTATTTTATACAGTGGCTATGTGACCTTCTTATACACTATATAAGTTGGAAGCTATATCATTGTACGGGATTTTTTGTTTTTCTCTTCTTTTCGGCATTTCATGTGTGCCTTTGGGCACATGATGACTCTTAACGAGACATTCGCGGTAAAGGAACCAACAACTTATAAATATAGATCGGGAGAGGGCACGACCAAAGTGATGTATAGGTTCCTGTTTCTCGATGATTCTTACGTCATTCCCAGCTCGATTTCATCGTCCCGGAATATTGTTAAAACATAAACATCGAAAGGGAATGGGGAACATTTCAAGCTTAAATTTTTCCCCTTTTCGTTACGGAGCAAAAGACGATCATTATACTCCGAACTTTATTCGTCGAGACCGTAATCTCCCTCTGGGGGGGGTGGGGGAAATCCGCTCTGTGTTTAGATGGTTTCGCTTATGACAAATTTCCGAAATAAAGTCAGAAATGCACCGATCGCTCCCTGTAGTTATGTTGTTAGCGATGCCACGGTCATGTGAAATAAAATTCATTTTCCGTAACGCTGAGCTGGTTTACTTGTTCTCTTCTTTTTTTTTCCACTTCGCACATTTTTTTTCTTGGGTTAATCTTCCAGCCCTCGCTCGCAGCCTTTTTCACATGGAAATCTTAAACTTAATAGATTTTTTTTCTTGTCTTTTAATATTTTGTTTTTCAGACCCCACCCTCTTTCACTGCAGGAAATTAGCGGATTAATAGTGGTTCATGTTTTCCCCTCGTCACGGTATATTTTGGCTTTGACCTGTTTCATGAAAATTTGGAGACTCAAGAAAACTGAAAAATTCTTGTATTTATAATCATCTTTCAGAATATTGCAGAAAACCCCACTGTTTTTTCAAAAAATAGTTTTTTGCTAGATTATATGCATTTTCATTCACAAATTTTATATGCGATAAAGTATATATATATATATATATATATATATATATATATATATATATATATATATATATATATATATATATATATATATATATATATATATATATATATATATATATATATATATATATATATATATTAGATATATATACTATATATATATGTGCGTGTGTGTATATATATATATATATATATATACATATATATATATATATATATATATATATATATATATATATATATATATATACTGTGAGTATATATATATATATTTTATATATATATATATATATATATATATATATATATATATATATATATATATACTGTGTGTATATATATATTATATATATATATATATATATATATATATATATATATATATATATAGTTCTATCTTCTTGTGTATATAGCTTCAATACATTTACATGATGTTGTATTCCCACGCAAACAAGATTATAAGCCCTGAATAATGGGTACATCATCTTCCACAGTCGTTGATTCTTATGAAATGGACAAGAGCCAATAGAACGGCAACCCAATATCCTTTTCCTAGCCCAATCCTCCCACCCTCTTCAAAAAAAAAAAAAGAAAACAAAAAACTTAGAATGGTCGTTTATGGAAACTTGTATCCGACACAAAAGTCACAGGCTTGAATCCTGACCTGGCTGACGCATTTTTTCGTTTAGGTGTCAGTTATTTCTAAAGTTATGTGGATTTGGTATTGAGGTGTAATGGTCGTTTAATACTGGAGAGTAAGAGAGTCATTTGTGAACTAGTGACTAATATAATATACATATATATATATATATATATATATATAATATAATATATATATATATATATATATATATATATATATAGTATATTGTATATATATATATGTATATATACTACATATATATATATATATATATATATATATATATATATATATATAATATAATATAATAATATATAAAATATATATAATTATAATATTTTATCGCATATAAAATTTGTGAATGAAAATGCATATAATCTAGCAAAAAACTGTTTTTTTGATAAAACAGTGGGGTTTCTGCAATATTCTGAAAGATGATTATAAATACAAGAACTATACTGTATTATGTATATTTACTATATAATAATGTGGAGGCAGTGACGTCATTGTAAGAAAAGAAATAACTGAAATGGTTAATGTGGGACAGTTTTTTCTGAAATTGTTGTCCAATGCTTATAATATTCGTTTTCCTTATACACTTTTTGACTAATCTGTTCAAGCTTAAAACTCTTTATTTACCAAGTAGAAATGCATTCGAAGACAAACATGCAAACTCAAGGATTCCATGTACAATTTCATGAACTTCATCTGGAGAGCATGTTAACCCCTACCTACCTTCGTTATATGTTGCCCCTTTCACTTTTGTCATACAAACATCATCTTGCTTATCATTAGTACGTTACTTTCATATCGAAGAGTGTTAGTCTCCCTCATACCAGAATTTTCCTGTCAGTTCTCTCTTACACAAAAATTTCGAGCCTTGCGTTCTTCATTTGTTTTTTTCTCTCCTTTTGCATTCTCTTTCGGGCTACAAAGACTTGCATTTTTTGCGATGCCTCTGTATCTCATTTTTTTAAAAGCACAAGTGGCCGTTTGTAAAAGTACTTCTGTTATATATTTTCCAAAATTACGTTTTTAGCTAATTAAAATACATACGATATACTTTTTAGTATAATATTTCAAACATCATAAAAGATATTCCATCTAACATGATTTTTCAGGTACTGTGATTTACAGTTCAACATAATCGCGGTGTACTTGGTAACATGTACCTTATCGGAAATGCCAGACATACCTGCTAATATCTATCTTTTTAATAGAAATGTTGCACATCTTCTGTAAATAGATATTCTTTTTTTTCATTCAGTGAATTTTGTCAGCCATGCAAATAACTACTTTTCAGGAGTTTTCTGTCATTCTAGTGAAAATATCTTCTGTTCCGACATTGCTTGCTTCTTATAACGTTAAAAAAAAGTTGTGGATAGGCACTTTCCCATTTCTCCAGTTCTTCCTTCTCAGGGTTTCCGGAATTAACATTCTTTTCATCTGTCTATCTTCTTCTCTTTGTAGTTTTCTGTAAAAGAAAACTATTGAGATGGCTTTTCCGTCCGTCCGCATTTTTTCTGTCCGCCTTCAGATCTTAAAAACTACTGAGGCTAGAGGGCCGCAAATTGATACAGCTTGTGTTTTCTTGCTACCGTCCTCGTTTCACATCTTTATTTACCTCTACTCCCATCCTACCGTTGTCATACTTTCATTCATGTAATATCCATACTTAGTATATTCAATACTCTTGGCTTTCATTTATACACGAATCTTCACTCTCAGCTTTCTCCTCTTCCAGCACTTTCAAACTCTTTCCCCCTCTTACAAGTACATAAGGACTTTTTTTTACCAATATCTGCAACTTTTCACCATCACTGTGTCATCAAAAGGCATCAGCCACTTAATGTCCAACTCGCAACCCTATTTCAATTCCGCAAGCTTAACACTTCGTATATAAAAATCGTATACATAGATGCATATACCATTTCATGTTTGTGGAAAGATACGATTTATAGTTGAATCGGATGAGAATTCAAATTTGAAATAAGATCATTTCTCTTTTCCCACGCCAAGATTCAAACTTATGTCGAGGAGTGAAATGCCTCCAGCACTTTGGACAACTATGTTGGGCTTAGGGAATGAGGGATTTTTTTCCCAACTTTCAAGGGGCTTCAGTGAACATCCGTATCCAAAACATTGAGTAATCGAGAAGTGAGGCGTTCATTGTATGGCCTCTGGGTTTCTTTCAAAAGCTGAAAATTTCATGGGAAAAACCATTAACATCTCTCTAATTAATCATCTCACTTCTAAATAAAAGATGAAATCTCTTATTAACATCACCTCATAAAGCTAGATGATTTGATCTCATTGAATAGAACCAAGTTACATAATATAATATATATATATATATATATATATATATATATATATATATATATATATATATATATATTTATATACTTGTATATATACATATGTATGTATGTTTTATTTATATATAGCAGGTGTACTTTCATTCATTTTGCTATACGTATGTAGAATGTATGTATATGTTTTGAATGCGAATACGTAAATGAGCAAAGTTCCTTTGTTTGTGCTTGTAAATATGCTTGGATGTGGGAGTTATTGTAAGGTTAAACCAAGTATCATAACATTCTGTGACCTAACGTGATGTTAAGGAATCCTTTACAAAGATGAAGAATGAAAGTACAAAAATGAATGTTTCCTTAGCCGGAAAATCCTGCAAGTTTTGTGTTGTTCCTCGTCTTCTGGTTCCTCGTGTGTATCTTCTCTTTTCACTTAGTCTCTCGTACATTCCCAATCAGACATGGTTAATCTGGTGCGGATTTTATTCAATAATTTTCTTGTTCTTAAAGTTCCATAACCACATCGTGATGTGTTCAATGGGTGTTCTTCAAACGTGTGGTGGAAGAGAGCGAAGGTCAGGATGACGTATAATTATTCTCACCTGCCAATAATTAGGCCCAGATGTTATACATTAAACCATGAAAAAGTGTGATTTTCTTATAATTAGGTGATTCAAAATATGCCACGAAATTCCTGTTATTAAGAATTGATATTGTATATTTAGATTACTGGACAAGAACAGATGACAATCGCCCACAATATTTCCTTCTTCTTTATCTCGTAATGGCCGGGGTGGCCGAATTCATTGATAAGTGCACGAAATGTGTATCTCGCCATCAGTACTT
The DNA here is from genome assembly GCF_015104395.2 of Macrobrachium nipponense. Taxonomy (NCBI): domain Eukaryota; kingdom Metazoa; phylum Arthropoda; class Malacostraca; order Decapoda; family Palaemonidae; genus Macrobrachium; species Macrobrachium nipponense. Next base: position 74,755,340 of record NC_087213.1, on the reverse strand, counting down.
ACGTGCATTGCATGTCTCGAAATGCAGTTCGTGAAACGGGTACTTTTTAAGTGCATGGAATGTGTATCTTGAGGGGCTTGCCATAAGTGTTTTCCGACTTTGGGGTTCACTTTTCAAATACAAGGCATATTTTCAAGGTGTTTCCAAATAAGTTGTCGCATTATATATTTGTGTTTGAGTGAATTTACGTAAGATCTGCATGTCATGTGATGTAAATGTGGCTTTGGCATATCAGTGGGAATTTAATAAATGGATTTAACCTTCCTGTTCTCGGGAATTCTTCAGATGTGGCTGCTTGCCTGATGCCATGCCATATTCGAGATCTTGCTGCCGATAGTACCCTTACAGTTAGGGTGTCCCGTGGTGGCAACCCGGGGTCACACTAAGGACCTTGCTAACGCGAGCAAAGTACTCTACCACTGAGTTACAGCATCCAGTAAATGTGTATATATATATATATATATATATATATTATATATATATATATATATATATATATATATAGTTCAATAACATGCTTTTAATACAATTTCTTGTATTAAAAGTATGAAATCATGATCATACGCAAGCAGTTTCTTTTCTTTTTATGTTATCACGTGTGTTGGACAAAGGGCGATGTCTTCAGAGGCAGTTTTTAAGTTTCGTTTGTTTAGGATTCTCATGCATACAATCGGATGTCAATTACAAAGTTAGGTGAAGGATTTAGTCTAGTACCTATCGACATATTTATCAGTATTATTAGTAGGTAACATTACCCTGCTGTTACCCGAGTTCCCACTTTATATAAAAACGTTTATTATTTGTTTATTTATGGCTTTTAATGTTTCGGTCGCTGTCAATCTGTCACCCTCCTTATGGGTTCCCATCTCACCCTTAACGCCCATCCTATACTTGTCTTGGCAGTTTCCAACAACCGTCTTGGACCGTCCTTCGAATCCACCCGCACTTATCCAACGACCTATTCCCCTCCTCTTATCCTCCCTTTCCCCTCTCTCTGTTGGGTTCCTCTTTTGTATCCAGCACCTCCTTCCCCCTCTCTCTCTCTCTCTCTCTCTCTCTCTCTCGAGAACTGTCTCCCCCCTTTCCCTAATAACAGGAGCGGCGGGAAGGTGTCACGAGCGGGGGTCCCAAAGGCATCATTTGGCAAGGGCCCGCCATGATACCGCTAATTACCTGGGCTCTCGTTAGCGACCTGTTCTCCCCTTTGACGTGCCGCCCCCGCCACAGTTCTCTCTCTCTCTCTCTCTCTCTCTCTCTCTCTCTCTCTCTCTCTCTCTCATTTAACGTGTGTCTTTTTCAAGTGAGACGAGGGACGGAGAATAAGGCGTGAGACGAGTCTTCGTTTTGTTTTCGTCTTTTTTTTTCATTTCTTTTTTATGGGAAACACTGAAGTTATTTTCCTATGTGCATATTTTTGTTTTATTTTATTAATACTGCCATTTCTCAATGGTGTTTTTACTTAATATAATAAATGTATATCACTCACGCTTACAATAACCAACTCGCGTTCGCGGGGACACACACACACACACACACACACACACACACACATATATATATATATATATGATATATATATATATATATAATATATATATATAGTTATGTATTATATAGATAAGATAGATAGATAGATAAATATTATAATATATATATATATATATACTATATATGATATATATATATATATATATCCCTATATCCTATATATAGTATATATAGTATTTGTGTGTGTGTGCACAAATGTTTAAAGTGCATTTTTGGTTATTTTGAAGAGAGAGAGAGAGAGAGAGCTTTGAAGAGGAGAGAGAGAGAGAGAGAGTTTACCAATGGATGTTATCTTTTATATCAGAGTGAGGATCGTGATCTAGTCGAGATCTTTTCGACAGATTAAATAAAAAGGGGAAAATTATTACATTAAAGGTTACGAAAGATATCATCATAATAACAAGTTTTGATAACGATGAAGATTTGATTAATGATGGTAATAGTTGGTTTCATTGCCTTTGATCCATGTCAGAAAGTACACTGATATATGAAATTTGTTGTATAATTATTATTATTATTATTATTATTATTATTATTATTATTATTATTATTATTTATTATTATAGTCGGAAGTTAGTAGTTCACCGTCATTGAATGTTTGTATAATGTTTACTAATCATTTGTATTGTCTTTTTGACATTAGTAGAAAATCCATAACATGCTATAAATGTATAATTGCGTATGCATTGTAGGTTTTAAGTATGTAGATTTATTAACATTCACTCATGCGGCCTGTATCTTTCTTTTATTATTTTTTTTTTTAAATAAGATTTGGACATGGAGCATTCTCTTTAGAATGTATCTTGCGTTTGTATATTATTCATAATTGGTTGCATATAAACGCGCATTTGTTTGCAGGCGTGAGCGAAAATTTACAAATTGATATTCCACTTCTTATATATTGCGATTCAAAATTGGTGCTGCACTACACTTATGGTATATCAAAAACATAATATTGCTCAACATTTTCTCTTCCAATTTGTTAAGCTGTTGAACGTGGAGGTTATTACCATTGGACTTGTGTTACATACATAAGAAATAATTTCACATTAGAAGATTCTCTTCAAACTTTAAAATGCTTTGGTTAGAATTCAGAAATACATTTTATTGATTTTGTTGTAAATTTTGAACATTTCAGGCAAACAACGTCAAACTTAAAACTTAATCAAAACGTGAAATTGGAATGTAAGACCTTACACCCAAAAGTAAATCTTGAAACTTGAGATGAACCCAGTTTTTTTAAATAAAGTCTGTTGTAGTTGAAATTCAGATTGTAATTCCTAAAATGTGAACTTTAAACCAGGGAAATAAGAATGACCTAAATATATCGCTGTTAGAATCGACGCCAATGTAATATTTATAAATAATTCTACAATGTAATATTCATAAATAATTCTACAATAACTTTTGGCCATATCAAGGGTTCGCCTGATAGCCTTAGACATCAGATGACATCGCCTGAACTCACGAGAATGCAGTGCATTTCGTCTACAAGCGGCAGAGACCCCCTCGTCCACTGCCGGCTTTATATTGGTAGTACTACGCGAAAAGTGTATGAGTGCGTGTATTTTTACGTATGTCTTGGTCATAACTCTATCATTAATGAAATAATCATTATACAATATTTGTGTTTCAAAGGTGCATGGACTTTACTTTGTCATCCTATTATTATCCACCCACACACGTGTATGTGTGTGCCGGTGTGTGTTTGTTTAAATATATATATTATATATAATATATATATATATATATATTATTAATATATATTATTATATATATATATACATATAATTTAACGATTTCTTCACACTTTTCCGGATACGGATATCACTATGAAGCCTAAGATCCAATCGGAGAACTACGAACGTCAGAATTTCTTCATTTGGATCTAGACGTTAAGAGGGTACTGTCGTTTATATAATTATATATATAATGAGTGTGCGTGTGCGTATGTATATATACATAAAAGAGATAGACAGGGAGAGTAAGCAAGCGTACATACTTGCACACAATGAGTTCATGTGTATTTGTACATTTGTTGTCTAAAAAAGTTATATTTGATATCTGTAATAGGAGAAATGGTGTTATCTCTCTGTTGCTTTCATAGATTTGGCAGATATTCGGAGATTAAAGACAGGTGGAGAGAACCCCAACAGCCCCGCCAGAGAGCTCATTTCATTTTCGAATGACTATAATGACGTGATGGGATAATGATTTGTATAATGTGACAAGCAGATCCCGTAGAGTTTTCGGACGATTTCTGTTTGGAACTTTGATAACTTGAGAGTCTCGGACCCTTATGGTCCTACTCCACCATTAAGGAATCTTCATCCGACCTCTTAGTATTCAGCTGCGTTTGTGTGTCAGGCCGAAATCGGACCGGCTTGCGAGCGAATCAGATCTCTATGCATATTCAAGAGCAAAAGCCTTTCGGCCGCTTGTAATGTGTGACAGCTATCTCTACCTGGAAAGTTAATGAAGACGACCCGTGTTATCTTTTTTCTTTTTCCTTTTTTTTTAAAGATCTCGTTTGCATAGGATGATTACAAACGCACTCACACGCATACACACAAACGCCACCGAGGTACGAGTATCTCTTCTCCTTTTGTGAACCGGTAAATTGCTTGTTTTTAATTGTCGAGACAAAATAAAAAGGAAAACCTTAGTTGTTATTCATTCTGGGTTACTAGTTTGATTGCCAAGACAACGGGGTCCTTGCAAAATTTCGTATCTAATGTCTTTATTATTCATGTGATACTCTTAATTATATTCATTTGGGATATGAGTTGTTCTCATTTGCTTGTATGCATTGGTACTATTTTGTGCTGTCGTGCATGCAGATTGGATCTCTCTCTCTCTCTCTCTCTCTCTCTCTCTCTCTCTCTCTCTCTCTCTCTCTCTCTCTCCTTTTCGTTTTTGCATTACGTTTTAGACAGTGCAAGAGAAAAGGCAAAACAGAGGTCAGTGCTACATCCAAGCTTTAGCGGCTGAATCGAGGATGAAGCCTCTTTGTAAGAAACTTCCAAAATTTCAGTTGCTTCACACACCTTCACAGAAGGTTCACCCTCAAGGGGAATCGAACCCCCTGTGCAGACTGTGCCACTCATCTCTTATTTGGCTCGTGTTACAGCATTTCCGCTTAACACTTCCGAATTTCACATTCTTTTCATTAACCTGTCGTTTGCTTTTCTTTCCACAAGACCGAACCACCTGGGGACAATATGAGCAATCCTGTCTCTTTCGCTAACCTTATTGCCACTTCTTGATTGTGCTTCCACATTTCTTGCCTTTTCACGTTCTGCACATCTTTTCCTTTTTAGTTCTTATGCCGAATATATTACGATACTGTATACATAAATATTTCCACTATACTCTTTTTTCCTTTAGAATTTCTGGCTGCAGGGGGGTATTGAACCTCTTTCATTGTAACATTTTTTTTTTTTTGAGGATGGAGCTACTAACTTCATGCCATCATGTCAACAAGGGCACGATTGATTTAGAAGGAAGGGTTCAAAGCTGCTTCCCCCCAAAAACCCCTTGATCCTCCGAATGGGATCAAACTCAGGCATCTCGCTAGTGAGGCAAAATTGCAAAAATGGGCCTTTTTGTCAAGAAATCAACAGGGTCTGAGTTGAATTTCCTTCAAAGGCAGTACGATTTTGACACATTTTGTTATTTTCATTCTATATATATATATATATATATATATATATAATTATAATATAATATAATATATATATATATTATAGATATATATATATTATAATTACCTGCTATGGGAATCCTCATGTGAATAAGCTCCAGACTTTTCGTTATTCAGTGTTTAGAGGAGTGGTATTCATATGTGATGCGTAATTTACTCCTGGTCCCTCTTCTTTTGTAGGGCAGGGTTGAACCTGAGATCAAATGTATAATAAATTATATAATTATGAAGACAACCAAAACTTGTGTGCTTAAAGATGAATACTTTAAAAATTTTGTTTAAGAAAATCCCTTTTCACAGATATTTTGCGTTCAGTTTTTCTAATTTCATCAGATATCATTCGTTGTTTGGTGAATGTCTTATCCTTATTAATATGTATATAGGGCGTGTAAATTCATGTGGTTATGTACATGCCCATACATTCAGTTTGTGAATTTCGTTCAACAATTCCTCGTTGCTCTGCCATTATTTTTTTTTTTTAATTCCTCTTCTGATTTTTCTCTCAACTATGATCGTTTCCGTAAATAAGAAATAAATATTATGAAAAACTCTGAGGTACGTTTCATCCTATACGTTGTCACGACGCTCAACATATTGGCGGTTATATTCAAAACTCAAAGTAACCAACGAGCCGTGTGTTGACTTTCATTTCCATTCTTGCGCAGATTGTTTGTTCTATCGTCAAAACAGATGTGGCGACGGAAAATCAGTTCGTCAAACAACACCTCATCCTGAAGTGGAAAGCCCACTTTTTTTTTCTTCTTTTTTTTCAGCGGCGCTCTCAAGATTCGTTTTTACTCGCGAGGTAATACCGGAACTTTTGTTTGTCATGTTCTTCGCGAATAACACTCGCTTTAGGACAAACAAACAGACTGTCTGATAAAACCCTTCTGACACACTCTCCTGACAAATGCTCCTCTTGGTGAAGTGTGTCGTTTTTAGGTAATACTCGAGGCTTCGGACGACACTCGGGCCGCCTGGAGTGGATTGAGGCGTCCTGTTGAGGTGCTCCCAAAACTAACTTTTGGACGCCTTCGAGAGCCGGTTTATGATGTTCACATATTGCAAATAAACACGCTCTGTTTGTGAACAGAGGTATTATTCGTGCCATTGTCGTGTTTGGTCTTATTTCCAAGCTATCCGAGTAAAATATTCATATTCAATACAGGGAAATAGGCAGCAGCATTTGAAATAAGTCAATATTTTCTTTTCGTCATGGTTGTCCTGCTAAAGTTTTTTTTTTTTAAAGGAATTTTTCTACTAAAAGAATTATTGAAGTTTTTAAGTTTTATTATACGAGCGTTAATCTGTAATTTAATGTAAATTACATGTCAAACAGTCATATGTATGTTTTCACAATATATATATATATATATATATATTATATATATATATATATATATATATAATAAATATAATATATTCATATATTTGAATTTTTATCACATTACCTCTTTCGAATGGCAAGGGTATTTGTCAGTAAAGTCGGAGGTAGTTGCTTTCAGTGGATCGAATCCACCAGGTGACGACGTACTCATCTCCGAGTTAGAGCGAATTTAATTATATTTGTAGCTTAATGTTTGTGTATATATAATATATATATATATATATATATATATATATATATATATATATATATATATGTGTGTGTGTGTGTGTGTGTGTGTGTGTGTGTGTGTGTGTGTGTGTGTGTGTGTTTGCAGGGAGCGCGTGTATGAGTATTATGGTACTTCTAATTTGAATTTTGAACAATAATTCTAGCTACGGAAAGTACTTCTAACTAGAATGTAAAATTAATAGAGAAAGAGGAATTCACTGAGGAACATTGTTTTCCTAAAAATTTAGCTCCTTGGAATTAGTTAATATTTAGCCTTTTTACCATTGCTTAAAGTGGGCAATATTTCAGACACTTGAACTTAGTGTCCGTCGCGAAAGCAGACAAGTAAACATAAATTACTGCTATTTTTTCCTTTTTTTAGAGATATTCGATAGAGCAAATTGTCTTAGGCAGCAAGAATTGGAGATAAATGTGTGTGAGAGATGAGCGTGAGAAGAGGACGACGGAGCGAGAGGAGAAGAGACTGAGAGACGATGGACTGAAGCGAGAAGAGCGGATGAGATGAGAGGAGATTCGGGAGAGGACGACGAGGAGGGGAGGGAGAGAGACGCGAGAGAGAGAGAGAGAGAGAGAAGAGAGAAATCATCTCTGCGAGATGAAGGAAATAGGTGATCAGTTTCACTGGAATCAAACAGTAGATTGCGATCGCTTTCAGCGTTCCCACAAACACTTGACTCATCTCAGGTCTTCGGAGCAATTGTTTGCATGAAAGAGGAGAAAAAAAACGGTGTTTGATCTCGATCATCAAAATGAGATTTTGGTGGCTCGAATCCACAGCATTCCTTGGAAAGCAAACAAAATTCACAATTTCACGTATTTGGCCGTTCTCAAAACAGCTGTGAATGGGACAAACGTTTCTCGTTTGGGCTTTAGGAAAAATGTTTGGGGTGTCCACAGAACGTTTATCCTATAAACGTCCGAGGGCGAGATTGCTGCGGTCATAACGCTGACTATTTTTCACTATAATCTAGATGGACCTTTAAACTGCGGGGAATAAATTTGCTGTTTTACTTGGAAGTAAATGCGGTACAATCGGTAAAAGATGAGCTTTGTTTTTGCAATTGAATGCTAATCAAATATCCCTCCAGTATCATTAGCTCCGGGGTTACAAAAGTCATGCGCTTGCCTGCTTTCTTTTTCTATTTATTTTCTTTTTTTCATTCTCCATTCATTTTTGTATTAGCCAGTTTCTCCCAGGGCACCTTTTCGTACTCGCTACTTTATTGCTTCTAATTGTTATTCAGTTATTTTGTTCTCCATTTCTTCGCCAGTGCGCATATTCTTGTATTCGTCTTTCCTGTTAAGTGAATGTTTTAGAAAACTGTATTTTTAAAAGCTAACTATCACTACTTTATTGAATTACGTTTTCGGAAACACTCGAATTTTCTGGTATGATGTTTGCAAGAAAATGTGACTGAATTACAGAATGCAGCTTTTTTATTATTGTTTGTGTTTTTGAATATATGCATTTGTGTTTTGACCTCTCTCTCTCTCTCTCTCTCTCTCTCTCTCTCTCTCTCTCTCTCTCTCTTATATATACATATATGTATATCTATGTATGTGTGTATACACATATATATATCCATATATACGTACGTATGTGTGAATGAGTGTGTGCGTTTATAAACATTGCATTTAATGTTAAGTATATGTGTATGCACTGCTTTATCATACTAGCCTATGAATAAAGGAAACCTGTGTAATGTTTTCCAGCCACACGGAGAGTTATATAAGAGTTATTATATGAGAAGGTAAGTGTTTTATTTCCAATACGTGGTGGATGATTAACACCGCTGTTGTTTCTCATGCAATGAGAGACCGTGGGGATCTCCCCATCTCACGCTGGTCTTATCTCCAGAGATTAACTAATGCCTCCTTATCTCCACATCTGCCGCCAAGCCAAACGGTCATTTTTCCCCCTTACCTTTTTTGCCGCCCTTTCTAACGTTTAATTTTATTATTATTATTGTTATTATTATTATTATTATTATTATTATTATTATTATTATTATTATTATTATTATTATTATTATTATTAAAAAGAATGGCAGAGTTAACTGAATTGATCTTATGAAGAATTTTCTCTATTTTTTTTTATACTAATTCGTTTTTCATAATCCGCAAGTCTGATAAGTAATTGGGCTATATTCATGGTGTTATTCTGGTATTTTGAATATCAAGGTGTGGTATTATCAATACTAAAATATATGAAATATGTATTTTATTCTGATTGCAGTTTAATATATATCCGGAGACTACAACGGGATTGTAAATGGTGATCTCCGCTACAATGTCGTTAATATAGTATTTTCTATTATTACTGTATTTTCAGAGTTAGTTGTTTCCTTAATGTCGACATATTTCGGCCACCTCCCTGGCCATCATCTGGACGTCCAAAAAAATAGAGAAAATTCTTTATGAGATAAATTCAATTGACTTTGCTCTTGTTTTTAATAAGACCTGTATCCGAGAAAGTCTGTCTTCTGCTTATAATATTATTATCGGGCTGGGTATTAATTTTTAATCGTTTTCTCTTAACATTTAATACACGTTGTTTTCAATTTTTACTCTACTTCTCATTACTACTACTATAACTACTACTACTATTACTACTAATAATAATAATAATCATTATCATTATTTCATAATAGTAATAGTGGTATTACATACTCGTTCAACATCCTTTACCGTGTTTTATCACACTGTTTGGAATTCAGGAGACTGAGCATTTATTATCGTTGCTGACGTCAAGAAAATCATATTGATTTTGATCCATTAGTTTCGGTTCTAGAGGAAGACAATAGTATGGAAATTAGGCGTGAAATGCCCTCGTGGAATTTTCTCACGACTGGCGCCCTGTGGCCCATGAATCACCGTCATAATGTCATCTGGTGACCCATTAAGAACGCCCGGCCGTCACCCTCGTGAAAACCTCTTCATCAAGATGAGTGTCATAATTTTGTGTTCGGGTTTTCAAAGCCTTCAGAAATATCTCGTGGAATCAGAACTTTCATTGCCAAGAGACAGTGCTAATATTAGCATACTTCAGTTTTACGATCTCATTATCTTTTGTTTAGGTGGCTTCTTTTCTTGATTACTCTGGGAATTTTTCTTAGATTTGAAAACCACAAGAAAAGAATTTTAGAAATTTCATTATAAGGATGACGTTTTATACCTTAATTTCTTATGCTCACACTGAACCCTTTCTGCCGGGTTATTGACCGTTGAGGGGAAGAAGGGGGAGAGAAGGATGGACAGGATCAGAAAGAAGCCAGGTGAAGACGCATTAACCACTTCTGCATAAATCTTTCCAACTGTAAACGCCTCCCTTTACCTGCGTATTGGGTTTCATCGGCCGTTATAAAATGCATGAGTTGTGCTGTGAATGTTTCGGTTTAAAAATGAAATCTTGGCATTGCATAAAATCGATTTTATATTAATTTACGTAAATATATGGCATAACGTAGGCATATATTCATGCACACGTGAGTAGTTATAAGATATTGTCCGGTTTCTAACGTAAATTGTTTTTAAAAAATTGCATATTGAGGTTGGTCAGACCCTGCTCAGATTTCAATTAATCAGTATTATTATCATTCCATATATTGTTTTTTTATAACTGCTCTCTCTTTCAAATAGGGCAGAAAAAATCAATAACCTTGAGTGTTAATATTGCTCAGTCATTTATGCTTTTTTATGATAATCGACGTTAACATAGCAGACAGACAGGTGATTATGCAGGACTAAATAATAATGGAGCTATAACTGTTACAAAAATAGAGCTGCCCTTTTTTTTTGTCGTTTCTTTGGACTTTATACAATAATGATAAACCACACCCCCATCTCCTCTCTCTCTCTCTCTCTCTCTCTCTCTCTCTCTCTCTCTCTCTCTCTTCAGGTTAGTGGGCAGCATCAAATGTTTCACTATCAAATTCTCTCCCTTTCTCACTGTGGCAAGATAATAGTCTCTATTCGGCCTCACATAAGCCAAGATAGCTAAGGATAGTCATGGAGAGAGCATTCTGGAGGAGGAGGAGGAGGAGGAGGAGGAAGGGTCAGCGTTAAGACGTGTGGCTCCATCTAGTACAGAAACGGCAGCAGCGGTCCCTCTGGAAGTGTGACAGCGGTACACCCCAATTAAATCATGAAAATTGTACAGGCATGCGTGCGAAATCGCTGACATTTTTATGACGGGGTGGAAACATGATATGCGCAAGAATAGGGTATTATATGCAAAGTTACTCGACGGTATTTAATTTTTCTCTCCTTATTCCCCCCACCCTCTCTCTCTCTCTCTCTTCTCTCTCTCTCTCTCTCTCTCTCTCTCTCTCTCTCTCTCTGAGGTATTTTATTCAGTGTTTCATTATGGGAAACGATTATCTTTTTACTGCAACATCGGTGTGCTTTCTCTGTTCTTCCTATCGTAATCATCTAATTGTTGATTGAAAAATTTATTTGACATCATAAATTATAGATGTAATGTGAACGTTCGTTCAAAAGATATTGCACATACAGTGTTTCGATTTACTGTAGATGCAACGACTGCAAAACCTTAGTCTAATGAATATAACGTTGTCGACGAATTTAAAAGCTTCCTGTTAAAATAATAAAAAGTTTTAGCTTTTTCAAGGAGAAGTAATTGTCCAAAGCATCCTGGGAAGATAAGGGATAAGAAATATTGCAATTGAACAGTGAAGCAATATTATAAAAAGATTTAAAACGTAATTGAAACACTAAAGCGTCAGAAAAAACAAGTCGTCTCTGATGGTTAAGAAAAAGTCCGGAGATCCACATTAGGCCTTCGAACACCATTCCACGTTGGAAATACCATCTTGGGACAAGTGCCCGTGCTGGCATAAGGCCGAGTTAGTCTAAAACCAACTAACCAACAAACCTGCAACTAAATCTGAGAGATTTTTTATAGAACAATCGGACAAATTGCTCCGAAAAAGGGGACGACGCTCTGGCGATCCTATAAGGCCAGCCACCATTAATCTGGGCAGGAGCCTCGACACACTGTTAATGACCCTAATAATGAAGGGTAATTAAGTCGTTGGGCTGAGAGCATGAATGATTATCCGGGCTGACTTTGAGGATTTTAAGGGATCGCGAAGGAAGAGAGAGAGAGAGAGAGAGAGAGAGAGAGAGAGAGAGAGAGAGACCTAAGATTTATATGAAGATATTGTACTTTTAAAAGAAAATTTGGTTTTATTCTAATCATGCACGCACATGCATTCTCTCTCTCTCTCTCTCTCTCTCTCTCTCTCTCTCTCTCTCATACACATTATGTGTGTATATATATATACGTTATGAGTGTATATATATATATATATATATATATATATATATATATATATATATATATATATATATATGTATGTATATATATAACATAAATACAACCGAGTATGAAATAACTGTGAAATACAATTTAATTTCTCCTCTGTGGAGATAATTAAATTTGCGCGAAGCTGGAGGACGAGTAACTTCCGACAAGCACGTAATTATTTCATTTGTTCCGTTACTTAGCAGTTTAGGACCTTCGCCTTTTATGAAGGTGATTGCTGTAGGTTTGTTATCTTAGTTTCCCTTGCCTGTTTTATGTTCTCTCTTATTTCCAAGGATTAATATGTAGGAGAAGAAAAATGAATAGTGTTTTCACCTAAGGTGAGGTTTTTTCCTTCCTTACATACGTGTTTGTGTATATATATATATATATATATATATATATATATATATATATATATATATATAAATAATATATGTATATATACTATATATATATATATATATATTATATATATATATATATAGTATATATATATATTATTATATATATATTATATATATATATATATATATATATATATATATATATATATATATATATATATATATGCATACTGATCCTCGTCCAGCGTTTAAGACCTCGTAAAACCGTGCAATATTTCAGTATGAATTAGGATAATCAGTAAAAGACTGCATAAAACAGTTGCCCTCAAGTGCTTATTCTGCCAAAATATTTGCGCACAAATAACACTATGTGTGGGAGAAGGAGTTTAGTGGGAAATCCACCCAACATTTCGCAATGATTCTGTTGTGCGTGGTCGCTGTTTCCTGTGGTTTTAGGGCAAATGATCATTTGCCATTGACCTTTGCTTGTTTGCCGCTGGAAAAATAAAAACAGGAAGTTTTTACTGGTCCGTATTATTATCATTATTATTATTATTAAGAATTAGCGGATCGGTTACCGAGGCAGTTTGAACCCCCCAAATTACCGGTGTAGCTCGTGTTGGCGGCTCTGCGGTAATTGTCCTTAATACGCTAAATGGCTCAATGCAGGGCACCGTCAACTTTTGCCATCCTTTGCTTTTTTATTTGGAAATTTCTTCCTTTATTTCAGTCGGTTACTAAAAATTAAAAGGATTAAAAATTTTCGAGCGCATTTGGAGTTTTTACAAGGTTCATTCAAGATCTTATCGTCGGAGAACTTTGCGTTAATGAAAGAAATTACTGAAATTGTAAGCGTACCTAGTGGTAGGTTCCGTAAAAAAGTGGAATTCCTGTTGAATGAAAAAGAAAAATGCGGAAAAAATTTCTTTCCGATGGCTGTCGTTTTCGGTTCTTCGTTCATTATTATAACTAACCTTCATGATTATATATCATTTTTTTACTGCACAGAAAATTGATGTTCTTTTTAAGCATTAACCTTATTCATGGCAGTAAATTGAAAGGTACTTATGGCGGGAAAGTTAGCAACAGTGTAACAAGATTTTACAGTTTCTTGATGTGACTTCATCTCGTTGAGGAATTGCTTCCGGGAAGGTTGAATGGAAGACAAAAGATGCGTAGAAATGAAAAGGATAAAGGACAGATCGGAACGGCAAGGGTTAAAGAGGAAAGACGAAAGGTAAAATCAAACAAGAGAGGCGATGAACAAGAAAGATAGAGAAGGGAGACTATTGGAAAGCTCCATAGATGGGACTCCCGAGATCAAATCAAAGATTATTATTACTTCAGTAGATGAAACCTATTCACACGGAACAAGCGCACCAAAGGGGATATTGACTAGAAATTCACTGCAGCAGTAACTGATCATGATACAGTGGAAGTGATTTTTCATCGCCCTGGGTGAGACGCGAACCTGCGACATCTGAATGCATGCCACGACACTAACCACTGTACCAGCGGACAAGCTAAATGTTAAAAGTCAGTTTTGCGAAGTTCCGGTCTTTCGGCTTTTTCTTTCTTTCTTTCTTTTCCTCTTTTATGATTATTCCTCAGGCGTGTTCCATTCATTGGCTAGTCTGTGATATGCAGTAATCAGCGTTTTTTTTTATTTACAATCTTTGACTTGCATTTATCAATGCCTAGCTTGGAGCACTGCAGTATTCCCGTGAAATGAGTTCAATTGCATCTTGTTATGAACGGTTTAGGTTTAAAACAGATTTTGGTCCTTACTGTCTATAAAATACGACTGC
>NC_087213.1:74670990-74725990 GCF_015104395.2 Macrobrachium nipponense | reverse complement strand
ACAGATAGTCACCATTTCCAATCAGTACGTTTAAGATTCTCCTTTCAACTGACGGGGAATTAGACAGAGACAGAAACGGAACCTTCTCCATCAGCAAATGAATAAATAAATCTTTAGCAAGGACGGAAATGCTGTGGGTCGGTAAGGAATTATTATATACCTTCCGAACTTTCCGGCAGGTTAAAATCTGTTCACCACATTCAAGGTGAATGTGCGTTGCTAAGGTATGGCGAGGGTATACGCACCGAGATGTATATGTGTACGAATTTCAACCGAAGTTACTGATCTTTTGAGGGATGCGTTTCTTGTGCTCACTATTTGCGCGTCATTGTCCTTCTTTTAGTTTTAGTAGATTCACATCAACTATGCATCTGGTGTCTAGGCCAGTCCCATACGACACTTCTGATTGGCTGTTGATAAGCCGATCACAGGGCTGGAAACTCTCAGTCTCTCTCGAGAGTTCACATAGGCAGGATGTATGTTCCACCTCTCCTTAGGGATGCTGGAGATTCTCAGTCTATCTTGAGAGGTCACATAGGCAGGATGTATGTTCCACCTCTCCTGAGGTATGCTTCTTTCAAAAGTATCCTTCAGGAGAGGTGGAACATGCATCCTGCCCATGTGAACTCTCGAGAGAGACTGAGAGTTTCCAGCCCTGTGATTGGCTTATCAACGGCCAATCAGGAGCGTCGTAAGGGACAGCCCTAGATATAAGATGCACGGCTGATGTGAATCTACTAGAGTAACAAACGTTTAGAATTCTTTTAACAAATCATAGAAACCGACAATATTTTATTTTGCCTATTATGAGTAATTCCTTGTCAAAAACTGGCAGTCTTTGTCCTTATTTTGTAGTGAATAAAGTCACAGCGGGTTACTTCGTTTCTATTGTACAGCTTGTTTGGCACTTGTACTTTTTTTTTTTACATATTCGCTTAAGTTTACCTTTAAATTTCTGTTAACAACTGTATTTCATAAAGTCAAGGTATCAGATCTTAATGGGCCTTGTCATGCAGTCAAATTTACTTAAACTTTAGGCTCTCATATGCGTGTATATATATATATATATATATATATATATATATTATATATATATACATATATATGTGTGTGTGTGTATATATATATACAAGCACACACACACACACACACACACACACCACACACATATATATATATATATATATATATATATATATATATATATATATATATATATATACATATAGTACTATACGTTTATATGTATGTGGAGTACATATGTGTGTTCAATGCAAGAAAATATCGTTTCCCAAATTATTTTACGCCGCCTCAATATTTTGGATTCGTATATAAAGATATTTCAGTGATAAAATCCTTTTCAAATTTATTTATGATGAAAGTAATTTGTCAATTCTTAGAAGCATGTGAATTATAACCGCTTATTTTTCAAATTCATGGAGGACATTATATATCATTGTTCATTTTTATTTATACCGTTGTTATCCCTTTAAATGCCTTGCCTGCCATTACGGTTCATGGTCAATTTAATTGTTATTAATGAGTCTGTCCTCCTCCATTTTGGATTTGAATTATTTATTGGATCTAATGGAAAGGGTGCGATGTAAATGCGGAAAGTTATAAATGTTTCCATTGTCCTTTCTTTCGACTTCCTCGTGTCATTAATAGCTGTTGCGATGATAAATCCTCTCATTGAGAGAGAGAGAGAGAGAGAGAGAGAGAGAGAGAGAGAGAGAGAGAGAGAGAGAGAGAATTAGCTTCAATTCTGTAACAAGCGTTAGATGCAATCGAAGTACGAAGTCTTTATGGCATCGTGACAATAAAAAATTTTATGTATTTTTCAGTTTATTTATAGATGTGTATATAAAAGCTAAGGACCCTTAGGATACAATGTTTCATTACTTTAAAAGCAACAGATAGCAATCGTTTATGGGAAAGTCAAATCTTAAGTTATGCTAAAGTATACATAGATAGGATTAATCATCCTATGAGCGGCACCTGAGGGTACTATTTTTTTTTTTTATTTGTCATGATAAAAAGACTAGGTTCTTTTATCCGTCTTGTTGTTATCGGTGGGAATTCTCTCCCCCCCTACCTCCGCCCTCCCCCTTCCCCCTTCCTTGTAGAGACGCTGAAGAAAAACTCGGGCGGGGTGTCAAACTTGACAGGTAGGCCCTTCTCGAGAGAGCTTTACTTCTCCATTTGGGCATCTCACAGAAGTGGCGGTGGCATCCCGGAAGCTAACGACGGAATAACAATGAGTGATGGACTGGTTGGTGATGCCCAAAGAAAGAGACGACCCCTCAAAGAAACGAGAGAACCCGCGCACCCAAACGGTGCGAGGAGGAAGAAGAATTTGCTGGACGTCGCTCTCCGGTTGCCTCCTGGCTCTTGGATCATGGCGGACGGTGGCGGTCCTCTCGGCCATGACTTCATGTTGGAGCCGTTACAACGGCGATCATTTTCTAGTTTTACTACTACTTAAGGGCGAGATTTCATGATTCCACCAAAGAGGAGAAATAAAGATTTCAAGGTGTTTTCAAGGTAGATTGCAGTACTGCATTAATATTCTTACGATATAAACGATTTCCTTTATTTTCGATGTTGTGAGATTATTTCGTTACAGTCTAAAATTATCAAAAGATGTTGCACCTAAGATAATTTCCAAATATTAGATTCTCTCAATTTACCAAGATGTAATGGTTACTGATAGTACTGTTTTCTCGCTGGTGATTAATTTTATTTTTCATTTTTCTCTGGAGGATAATTTTCTATTTCTTTTCATCAAATTTTGTTCGAATACCAAAGTAAGAAGTTGAAGATAGTCTTTTACGGAAAGTGTATTTTGAGAGAGAGAGAGAGAGAGAGAGAGAGAGAGAGAGAGAGAGAGAATGCGTTAATGATGAATGATGGAAAGGGAGTGGTGTGAAGATGAGAGAGGGGGAGTTTTGCAAAGCATTGTCTGGAGATGGGAGGGGTCATGGGACCCCCATGGGCCCCCTGGGGTCCGACGGGGGTGGCTGGTTAAGTAGCGAAGACGGAACCAGTAGGGTCATGGTTCATGGACGGTCCCCTTCCTTCCCCCCCCTTTTCCCTCACCCCTCCCTCGCCTTCCCTCCCCCTATTAGCCTATTGCTACCCTCCTTCTCCTCCTCCTCCTTCTGTCCTACAGTTTTGTCCTTCTCATTATGCTTTAAGACCTTCGCTGATAAGTGGATTTCTCGTCTGAGGCTGTCGGTCCGGACTGCCACAACTGTTTGTTTGTCGGATGTATTACTTTCAGGGTGCGCATTCTGTGGGCGGGTGTGTATTATTATTATTATTATTATTATTATTATTATTGCAGGCTTTATTGAAAATAATGGCTATTTCAGCCGCGTTATTTTTTTTTTTGTATAGAAGTTTCTTTATTCTCATTACTGACTTTTCCTCTGTACTCAACTTGCCTATTGAAACGCCAAATGCGGGGATTCATGTCGAAAACGTGGTATTTGCCGAATTGAATGTAATATACTATATAGCACAAATTGGACCTTAAGCATAGATACTAAATGACTCATTCTGGAAACCTCTTATTCAGGGGTGTCTGCTCCTCTCTCTCTCTCTCTCTCTCTCTCTCTCTCTCTCTCTCTCTCTCTCTCTGTGTTTTAATGAAGGTCTTCTTCCAGCATATTATTATTATTCATTAGTTATTATTATTATTATTATATTTTATTATTATTATTATTATGTACTCGTAATAAACGTGTGTTCCTGTGGAACAACACAAAATAGGCCCGATAACCACATGAATATAATTCCTTTATAGGAGAAAAAGAGACGAGAGATAAGAGATAAAGGAAGATAAATAGTGCCTAGAATTTGAATTATATAGATAAGCATGTATTTATACATAGATTTAACGGTAATAGATTTCAGTGTTATCAGTACAGATCCCTCGTCGTTATAAAGTGGAGATTCCGCCTCTATTACATTTCTCTTCACTTTTGCATTTCCCATTTTTTTAGTTTATCTCGACGTGAGAGGCTGTCACATATTCCGCTTGTCCGATTATCGTCACACATTCCAGTATGTAGCTAATGCTGGGCCATGTTATCTTCCCATAAATAACCTTTTTGAATTACGCTTTTAATGTCTTATTATTATCCGCTAATCTTATTCATTTTGTCATATTTTTCTCTTATTGATATCTCTCTCTCTCTCTCTCTCTCTCTCTCTCTCTCTCTCTCTCTCTCTCTCTCTCATTTACTATTCTTTATCACTGAAGCTTTTCTCTTGATTTTACTTCTGATACCTGTCACCTCTTTATCGCTCGTCTCGCAATTTGCTTTTCCATGTGTGTGTTTTTCTTCTTCTTATCACTGCATCTCAGCGGCTCTTTATTTATCGTGAAGTTTTCCAGAAGCATATTGTCTTGACTTGCCGTGTATATATATATATATATATATATATATATGATTTATAATATATATTATATATATATATATATATTTATATATATATATATTTGTGTGTGTATGTTTGTAAGTATGTATGTATCTATACACACGAGTATCCATTTTTCCAAACATGTAAATACACTTCTTGTATGCTCTTATTTACTTATATACATGTAATATATACATATATTTGTGTTGGTATGTTTATAAGTGTGTATCTATGCACACGAGTATCCATTTTTTCAAATATGTAAATACACTTCTTTTATGGTCTTACTTACATAGAGAACTTCCCGTTAACCAATGCTATTTTCTCCTCAGTGAGGTAAATTACCTCTTGAGAATCTCCTTCCTTCCTTCCTTCCTTCCTTCCTTCTAGACTGGGTATCCCCTTGTTACTCTTACTCTACCTGGCAGCTGGCTCTATCCTATCGCACCGAAGCCCAGAATTATTCTACCATTGGATGGTTTGCATTTCTCTCTCTCTCTCTCTCTCTCTCTCTCTCTCTCTCTCTCTCTCTCTCTCTCTCTCGAGTCGTCCTTCGGAAGAGTAGACCGCGTGACCCACCGAGAATTTATTACAGTTTATGAATAAGATTTCAAACTAAGTGGTCAAGTTTTTGCGATGACCAACAAAATAAGTTCTTTTTCGTGGTTGGTCTTCCTCCTCTTCCTTCCCCCCCCCCCCTCACCTAATCGTTCTCTCCCACACCACCTCCTCCTCCTCCTCCTCCTCCTCCTCCTCCTCCTCCTTAGATTTGCTGGCATGCGCCGTGTGTATTCTTCAGCCCGTTTGTGGTCATCGCGTCACCACTAAATATGGAGTAAATAACAAGAGGTTATACTTTCCTACGCTTCACAAGGAAGCAGGAACAGCAGTTGAACTTAGAGAAGCAGAAACGCAAGTGGCAAAGAAGAAGAAGAAGAAGAAGAAGGAAAAAAAAAGAAGAAGAAGCTGCATCCTGCTTGATATTCTTGTGGTGTTTCTCAACTGCATGTGATTAGTAAAACCTCCTAAAGGACGCTGGATTGGGTGATCCCACAGATAGAGGAAACTGACGCACTCCCGGTTACAAACTCGATTTTTACTATATTTATTATAACTGTTGTTTTATTTGATTTCACTCTTAATCGTCCTCGAAGTTTCTCATTTATTTAGGAAGATTTTATTGTGTTTATGACACGTCAGGGGTAGAAAATTCCTTTTCACTTGCACGATTCGATTAGTGAAGACAACTGCGCTGAAATTACCGAGATTTTGATAATATAAGGTCATTTTTCCGTAGAATTTAAGAATATTCACATTTGTAACCCTCTTGCGGCCACGAAGGTAACTTTTGATAATAGTGTCTTATAGAAACCACTCACCCATCAAAAGAAATAAAGTGCAAATGTTTTTTTTTATTTTATTTTAGTTTTCAGCGATTAATAGTTATTAATGACACGAATGACGATTCTTTCGAAGAAATATCCGAGTAGAGGAGTAAATTGGATTTATTTTATTGTGAATATGTACGATACGACGAGAATTCCGTAGTATTAACCTCTGTATTTTCAGAAACCAGTTAGAAAAGTAGAGATAACCATTTCACTTCAAATCTGTTCTGTTATCGAACTCTTTCCAGCTGTTTTTACTGATAAGCGTGATTGACAACTAAATTTGTTTGAAAATTTACGAGCGTATTAAATACGTCCATATATAGATATAGGTTGCTTCAACTTAATTACCTTGTAGGATTGGATAATACTCTGATCATTTCTCGTAAAGTTGGTATCTCACTTTCAGATCGATTGGTAGTATCTGAACTTTGATATTGCTTTCTTCGTCAGAACGTCAACTTCTTCATGCGAGTGTGGTATATATATATATATATATATATATATATATATATATATATATATATATATATGTGTGTGTGTGTGTGTAAGTTCATATATAATATATATATATATATATATATATATATATATATATATATATATATATATATATATATATGTGTGTGTGTGTGTGTTATATATATATATATATATATATATATATATATATATATATATATATATATATATATATATATTTATAAAGTAAAGGTTTTTGCCACGAAGGAAAAAAGGAAAAAGCGAGATAGCCGAGTACTTTCGGTCTTGTTCCGACCATATTTTGGAGAATCGTCGAAAATTCTCCTAAATAGGGTCGGAACAAGACCGAAAGTACTCGGCTATCTCACTTTTTCATATTTTCCTTCGTGGCAAAAACCTTTACTTTATACATAGCATCACGTTTTATATACTTCGTGATCAAGTTATTCATATATATATACATACATATATATATATATATATATATATATATATATATATATATATATATATATATATCACAAAAGTAAAGTGCTTCACGTTTATTCACGTATTTCGGGACACCAAATAAACGCCTAAAAAAGAGCGCTAAAGTTTCTTCGGCGCAATCGAGTTTTCTGTACAGCGTATAATTTCGTATAAAACTCTCAGCGTCTGCCTATGAAACTTGAAGCCACGTTCCGGTAGTGGCCTGTGTTATTTGCATCTATAGCTGTGCCAGACGCACGACCATGGCTAACTTGAACCCTGAATAAAATAGAAACTACTGAGGCTAGAGGGCTGCACTTTGGTGTGTTTGATGATTGAAGGGTGGATGATCTACCCACCAGTTTGCAGGCTTCTAGTCTCAGTAGCTTTGAAGATCTGAGGGCAAACAGAAAAAGTGTGGATGGACAGCCAAATAGCCATCTCAATTGTTTTCTTTTACAGAAAACTAAAATGAAAGCGCCTGGTATCGAACTTCTGCATCATATTTACCTATATATATATATATATATATATATATATATATATATATATATATATATATATATATATATATATAGTGTCTGTTTTGCGTAAAGGTATGATTATATTGAAGAAAATTGTACAACCTAATCATTTGACGGTATGATTTTTCAGAAATATTCTTGCACTTAAGAGAGAAATGTTTAATATGGGTTTCTGTTATGTTTTCTGATTTTATAATACGGAAAAATGAACTCGAAGCAAGACGATCGTCTTGTATTTGCAATCGGAGGTCGAGTACATAAGTGTTTTTGTGCGAGTAATGGATTATCAAAAACCAATCATTCCTCAAAAATCATTGGAAATATTTTATTTAATAATAATCTTCGGAAATGTTAGAGTTTACGTGTAGGGAAAGGAAATGTTGGTTATGCGTCAAATGTCCTAAACTGGAATAAAGTTTTTCTAAGGCCTTTTCGTTATGAAAACCACTCGGATTTCAGCCAGTCCCGTTTTATTTCGTTGAACATTGTTCTCTCAACGGAACCCCTTCTGTTCTCTCAACGAAACCCCTTCAGAATCCGCCCCCCCCCCCTACCCTTTACATTTCCCCTGTTATACATTTCCGAAGCAAATTGCTCGAGATGGAAGCACCCTCAGGTTATTAGAGAAGAAATGGCCGCTCTTGGGTAGACGCGAAAGAGATCATTGGAGGCATGAGGAAAGCATCAGATTACACCCCGCATTATTTCTGTGCACGGATCACGTCACTACAGCTTGCAAATAATTGGTTTTATGTAAATAGGTAAGCTTTAAACGACCGAGTAATTAGCGAGCATTAACGAGGCAATGGCCCTGGTAATTGTTTTTAACGATTATTTACATTTATAAATGGAATAATTATAACCTGTTGATTTTCTCCTAACCTATTTTTATTTCTCGGGCCATTTCGCAATTTTCTGCCGGGGAGTAATTGGCTGCTCGGGCCAATTTCTCTGATCATCGTCCAGACTATTTCCATAATTCCTACCTCTCCCTCCCTCCCCCATTCCCGGCCCCCTTCATCACCCTCCTTTCCCGGCAATTACAACAGCCTAAAATCATAAATGTTATGTAGATACGTATTTGTGTTTCTGGTTTTCGCTTCTGAGCGATATTCCAAGGCAACGTTCATTTTTAAACTACACTTGCTATATGTGCTTTATATAGATAGACAGACAGACAGACACGCAAGCTTACACCACACATACCTGGAGATTAACATGTAAATTGCAGTAGCGAAATATACCCTTTATCGTCTCCAGTAGCTGCTTCCGTTTGGAAAAAGCTTCATTGTTTGGATGATGTGAGGGGTGAGCGCGTATAATACAAGTGATTGTGCTTAACGAATAGAGGTATGCTAGCTAGTTATACCTGAAAACGGATGAAGGCAGACAGGTAAATAAGGTTCTCCCTGGAATAAAAGAGTGCTTTACGATATAGTTATTGAAATTTATATGTATAATATATAGATAAATATATATATATTATATATATGTATATATATTCATAGATATATAGATAGATAATGCGAATATACGTATAATACATGTGTATATATTGTATGTGTGTGTTTGTGTATGTGTGTAATATTTTTCAAGAGAAAGAGGGCTTAGAGATATGGCATAAGATATGGCGGAAATGTCAGAATTAGAGTCCTTTGATATTTTAGAATTGTACAATATGGAAAGCCCATTGCCAATGTGCTGAAGAATTTTCTGTTTAAGCTGCTGAAGCCGCTTTAAAAGTTTAAAGCAATGTAAGCGTTTTCGGTTGGGTGTGTCTGTTGTTATTCAGTATTTAGTTAATGATAGTATCCTCTCTCTCTCTCTTCTCCTCTCTCTCTCTCTCTCTCTCACTCTCATATATATATATATATATATATATATATATATATATATATATAATATATATATATATATATATATATATATATATATATATATATATATACATATATATATATATCATATATATGCATATATTATACACTTTTTCTCTCTCTCTCTTATATGTATATATATATATATACACCCATACACACACACACACGCATATATATATACTAGGCTTGTTAGAAATGTATGCTAGATTAAACTTGTTGCGTGTTGAGGTATTTATGTGCATTGGTTTTAGAATTGTTTTTGGGGACCTTTTTTTTTAACTGATAAGCAATGCAAATATCGAACAAATAATACAGTCTTTTAAAAAAAAAGAATTAGTGATTTATTAGTATATAGGGGTTTTGCAATCTTTTATTATTTTACCGCTACAACCACTATTATTATTATTATTATTATTATTATTATTATTATTATTATTATTACGTATGCCTCTTTTGGTGGTGGTGGTGGTACCCGAGCATGACTGGTGCATTTTATTGAGTGTTCGCTGCCTGTTGAAGTGTCATGGCTGTGTGACAAGTGTACCCGCGATCCGTAGATGAGATGAGTTCTCCCTCCTATTGTGTTCGCTACCCACACGCAAAAGGAGACTCATTCACCAACATGCGCGCGCACGAACGCACACACGCTGAAAGAGCCATGTTGGTTCATCGCTATGCAAGACTGGGAGAGAATGTCATCGGATATTCTATTAACAAACAAAGCTATTGAGGAGGAGACGTAACTGACAGAGACACTGAGGGAGAGCCGTCTCTATGACGGAGAAATCAGGCGAGACAGAGACGTCGAGTCCCAGATTTGAATGAGCGAATTGAGAGGAGACGTCAAACACATGTTGCTTTCGGGCACTGTTTTCTAGTACTGGGAGAAGAAGGGTATTTACTGCCATATTGTGTGCGTGCCCCTCTGTCATTTTACATGCATACCAATCCATGTATACTAAGTGTGCACACACACACAAGTACAGATATATACATATATATATATATTATATATATATATATATATATATGTGTGTGTGTGTGTGTGTATGTATATATATATATATATATATATATATATATATATATATATATAGTATATATATTCACCGACAAGCATATAAACCATTTCCCTAACAATCAAAACAA
Source organism: Macrobrachium nipponense (assembly GCF_015104395.2). Lineage (NCBI taxonomy): Eukaryota > Metazoa > Arthropoda > Malacostraca > Decapoda > Palaemonidae > Macrobrachium > Macrobrachium nipponense. The sequence continues at coordinate 74,715,670 of NC_087213.1, read as the reverse complement.
ATGATATTTAGTACTCACTGGCCTAGGAAGTGTCATTGGCTTAGGATACTGCTACGCCTTTACATGATGCACAAGAGAGTAGTATTGGATGGTTGTGGACCCCTTGTTGGGAGGAAATTTCGAATTAAAGGGGTGATGACGATCTCCCTATGAGGCCAGCAACGTCACATATTTGCTCCTTTAAGATAATGGGAAACAAATCATATTATTCTCTCCTGTTCAGCATTTTGTGGAAATCACCGAAATAAGGCAGTGAACATGTGTTTTGTAGTCACTTGCCGCTTTATTCATATTGCAAAAACCTCTGATAGAGGTAATGTCTTCTTTTTTTCATCGACAACTTTTTCATCGAGTGAGGTGGCTCCTGCTGCTCTTCCAGTAATCAACAACCTTGTTTTTGGTTAGGTTACTAGTCCCACATCCTGCCCCTCGGATGATTAAAGGTGTGCGTGTCGATGGCGTCCAGATATTTTTGGTGACCACATTTATCTTGCAACCAGCGATAGTATCGTATCTGTGTGTAAATTCCCGAGATGTATAGTAGTATTGCACCAGCCCCGTTTTTTTTTTTTTTTTTTTTTTTTTTTGCCATCCCCCTAGGTTAGGTCACGTTAGGTTAATTCGTTAGTAATTGGGTGTTGGAAACATAATGAGAGTATTATTCGAGAAGATTCTGTGGTTTATAAGATATGGCGTCCCGTTTTTTCAGGGAAGGGCCGGTACTCGCTTACAGTTAGGGAATATACCGCCCGTGTAATGTCGTCGTTAGTTAGTATGTATATATTTGTAGCTCGATGTATGTATATATATATATATATATATATATATATATATATATATATATATATATAGATATAGATATATATATATATATATATATATATATATATATATATATATATATAATGTGTGTATGTGCTTATAGTTTTATATGTGTTCATTACTGTTAAAATCTCCTGCCTACTGCGCATCTCAGTTTAGAATGTAGTATATTCCTCTTTGTATTTTGCTTCTGCAGTGTTGTCAATTGCTAGCTTGCATTTGAAACCGAACTAATCTTTAGGACTTTTTCAGGGTTTCTCGTGATATGCAATATAAATAGAAATTCTTCTTCATTACCTATAAACTGAGTCCCTTTTTATTACTTGTTAAGAAACACGAAGCTTTAAGGGAAATAACCTGGAATTACCCAGTTATGTGGCGAGAAAATACCCATCGTACAAGTTTTCCTTGCTCTCAGTAGTTTCATTAATTTTACACCCCATTCAGACTTGATTTGTTATTCTCTTTTATACCTATATCGTGGAAATGAAACTAACTTGTATGTCATCTTATAATCACAATTTGGAGTTGCTACTGAATGATCAGCAGTTTAAATAATAGAGTTGAAGTGAAACATAAAGTAAACATTCGCATGTTTATAGTGTAATGTGTAAAAATTTAAAATACGAATAGACTGCCATTTGCATAATTTGGTAATGGAAGCACACGCATATATAAAAGAACCAAATATTTATGCAAACCGCTTTTAAGACATTTTTGCATCTCTCTCTCTCTCTCTCTCTCTTCTCTCTCTCTCGTTCTCTCTTTCCGTCTCATCTCTCTCTCCTGAGGTCAGTTACGAAATGGTCACTTAGTAGTATAATATCTCCTAAGCGATTAAGTAACCGCTAACCGCAATTATACATGACTGCTACTCATAGGGGGTTTTTAAGTGTTGGCCCCAATAATTAAACTCAGCTGTAATTAGCTTCAATTATTGTCGTAATGAACGGCGTGCTGGACTCGTTGCTCTTTCCTTTTTTCATACGTTTTTTTGTAGAACGCTATCACTTATGCGACACCCCTTTCGGATTACCCTCGCCTCCCTTCACTTGCAAGTGTTAAGTATGTAGTCCAGCCTCAGCGGTACGAAAAAGTTGATTTCTTAGTTTTCTTTTCTCTCTTGTTATTTCGTTATGCTTCGTATTACATCTAAATTGATTTAGATGTATGTGAAATATAAAAGTCTTTCGTTTCTGGCTGTTGACTCAAGTAATACTTTAGAAGTGTTATTTTACTTTGCTTTGTTATTTTACCCCTTTCACTAAAGGCAAAGAATGGAATCACATTATTGCCAGTTTTTATTTTTGGGGGAGGGGGGATGTGTGATAAATCGTGCTTCGCGTTCCTTTGGTATATTTCCTTCGCGTTCCTTTGGTATATTTCCTTCCTAATTAATCCACTGAAAGTATTCATGCAATTAAGAATTTATGAGCACGATCTGCTATATGTTTTTCACGAGAATCATTTGTAAAACTTCCTCTTTTTTGCTCCGTATACTCGTGGGATAGTTGGAAACGATAGGAGTCTTTTCGAGAAGTGTAATTATGTTAGGTTCAAAGAGGCTCTATGGTTAATTTTAATTGATTTTTGCTGTTTTTGTTTTTCGTATTCTTCATCTTGCTAGTCCAAAAGGACATATTTTCCTCCATAGCACTCTCCAGGCTACATCTTACGTCTATTTATTTTTCCTGAAATCTGTGGTGTGGCCTGGGAGTAAACAAGGCGTTCCTGCTCTGGACTCCATTCCTTTGGGTACGTTTTTTTTTTTTTTTTTTTTTTTTTTTTTAGAACATGAATCGTCTTTAGAGATAGAGGTGGGGGAGAGGGAATTGAAATTCGATTCTGGCTTCACAAACGTTATCCGTTTACGCATTCCTTCGTCTAAATGCTCAAGTAGGCAACATGCTCGATTTCCATTGCTCCTAGGTTCTGCACAAAATAATGAAGGCGAGTATTTTAAATTAGTCTTAGAAAAAAAAGCACCATTTTTCCTGTAAATTCAAAATGAAGTTAATATTGAGAAAATGAGTTCAAATATAGACCAAGTGAATAGCTAAGTCTTATATTTTGGTAGAGACCAATGAATAATTGAGATGTACAGGATTATATCTAGCTTGCGTGTATTAGTTCTGAAGTCGTTGACGTGGAGTATATTGTTCTTAATGAATTATTTGTTCCTGAGCAGATTATTCATACCTTGTGTGATGGTATGCTAGTAATATATAATATATATTATATAATATTCTATATATATATATTATACTATTATATATATATATAGATATATATATATACAAATTATATATATATATATATTACATAGCTATATATATTAATATAATCGTATAATATTGTATAATAACTATATATATATATATAATCTATATTCTATATATCATATAATATACAATATATATATATATACTATATAATATATATATATATAATAAGTATATATATAATATAAGATATATATATTATAATATATAATATATTTTAAGTATATAATTATATTATTATATATGTATGCATATATATACACGTGTGTGTATGTGTGTATAATTACCAGTTTTATGTGTAGTAATGTAATTGACCAAGGATGTAAAAGCTTAACGTCTGCAGATGTACAAAACTGTCGTTGTACTGGTCCTGGTAATGACAAGCTTGAAGCTACACACAGTTCCAGTCTATGATGTCTAAAACATTTCGTCCCAATCTCTGTAGTTCCTAAAATAGACTGATTTATCTCGTTTTGTCTGTCCAGGAGATGAGAGATGGAAATCACATTATAATGAAGACATTCTTTTTTCTTTCTCTCTCCCTCGTCTTCGTTTTCATTAACTTGCGAAGATATTTGCCGACACTAAATCCGATGACCTATTGATTCACCGAAAAAAAGAAGAGAAAAAAGTCAGAAAGAAATCGGGGTCCTATTTACTCTGCAGATACTTGAAAAGTCATTAACCTTTTTTCTGGAGAAGTCAGGAACGTCAGCAGTTTCCAAAAATCTTTGGTCGAGATGATGATGATGATGAGGAATATTTTGTTCCGAAAAATTTAGTCTGTTATTATTATTCATTATTATTATATTGATAATATTAGTAATAGTAGAAGTAGTAACCGCTACAGTGTCAGTCATTTATTATTATTATTATTATTATTATTATTATTATTATTATTATTATTATTATTATTATTATTTGGGTTTCTTTTGTTTTCTGTCATTAGAAATTACCCCCAAAAACAATCCATTTAGGATACTGGTTTCTTAATCGCTGTTATTTTGTGTATAATAGCGGAAATAGTTTGATGTAGTACGCGTTTCATTGATTCTCGTTCTACATCGTTTATATTTGAGAATTTTGGGATCCATATAGAAGGGAAAATTTCATTCGGAAATTTGTTTTATGTTATTATGATTATGAAGACCCCTTCTAAAAAATTTTGAATTATTGCGTAGGAAACGTTTTGTGACCATAATTAGTCCCTGGGGATTAAGAAAAAAAGTAACCTTCCTAAAACACTGAAACGCAACTATCTAAAGATTTTTCATGATTTGCCTAAAAAATGGCCTGGGCACTATTATTACGGATGACCCGAAATTTTTAATCAGTAGAAATGAAAGGAATTTCCTTAAATTTTGATGTTACGGATAGATAACCTGATGCAATGATTTTCGGTTTCAGATAGTTTCAAAATGTCTTCTAAATTTTCGAGTGAAGGAATATGGCCCAAAGATGATCAGAAAACCTGTCCGTCGAGATAGAATCCGAAAGGGATATGGCCGCATGTCGAAGTATCCAGTTCTGAATGCACGGGTAGGTGGATTTCATACATTATGTTATAAAAAGTTGGTCAGAGACATGAAATATGGTTAGGAAGTTTTATTGTTAGTGGCAGAGAGCCAGGAAGCCTTTGTTTTGTAAATTTTCGTTGTTAAGTTGAAGACTTCAAGTGAAAGGTTTTGGTTCTGCTTCAGATATGTCACTGGAAATTGAAATCGCATAAGATCTAACAAAAGAAAATAAAAAAGATCATTTTGCTTTGCAGGTAGTTGACCTAGATGGGGTTGTATATTATGGTTTTAACTACCGAGATTAAACTCTTGGCCTCACAGTTGATGACTTGGGGTCCCCTTCAGGTTGACAATTTGGTTGAAGTGTTTCCCTGAATGGGGATTAATTTTAGATGCTATATGTAATATGTAACATGCTTAAGGATTTCATTTTTTGGAGGGCTGTTATAGGGCTTCTCTGGAAACAAGAGCCTTATAAAATCTTTGACTGTCGTCACAAGTGGATGGCTAGATGTCCCGGCTCCACGTCCAGAGTGTCGGATTTTAAAGTCAATAATATATATGAATCGTACTTTAAAACTAATTGTGACGGGTCTTATTCTACTCATAACTAGAACACGCAAATGGCTTTAAGTAATGAGTTTACATGTGAATACCCTCATCTTACTTTCTATCTGTTGTTTTATAAACGATGGTGTAAGAAACTCTTTTAGGAAGAGCAGTATAATTTTCTCCCTTGGGGGAAATCTCGTGAATTAAAGAGGCAAACGGAATCATTTTTATTTCTCTATATTATGCATTAATTTTTACTAAACGGTATTAGCGTCTGTGAAATTTTTTTATACATTCTCCGTTACAGGTAAATTTCATGAAGTCGTATATACTTTTTATCGAGAAATTGATATTGTCGTTGTGTTTTAATCAACGATATTATCTTTACGTCTTTTGAAGTATGTTGAATGTTTTTTTTTTTTTTTTTTTTTTTTTTACGGAACTTTTTAAGTTGTAGTTCTTTATCATCACAATCGACAGTTCTCTTATCATGATGTTACAGCTAATTTTGTTTTCTGTCCTGTTATCGTCATTATTCACCCCATGATCCACACCTCTTTAATCAAGTGTCAATTCATCTCTGTTCTTCTGGGCCCTCCTTTTCGTTTCTCTTATCGCCCGCTGTGGTGATGATAAGATAGATAGTCCTCGTAAGGACTGTTATCACATACTCGCGCTCTTTTATCTATTTGATACTCCAGAGGGAGCAATTGGCCCCCTGCAGTCGCAGCGGCTTTCAGCGTCAGATCATTTGCTACACGTCGAAACGCGGGGATAGAAATGTAGTGAATATATGTAAGATTGTCATCAAGTAGTGTGTCATTTTTTGTTGCAAAAAATATTATCGTGCACTCACGTGCATATTGCATTATTTCCCGGTGCTAAGTCACTTACACTTTGAAGTCATTGTATGCATATTTGTTTGTTACATGAACATCGATAACTGTTTGGTTATAGACTGCGTATATTATACTTACTTAACTATATTATTTAATTTGTAAATTTGTTTGAAAAGGTCTGCGATGTTAAAAATCTAAACATCTTTAGTGAACTGACATAGAATTTGACGTATTGCTTATCCTGATTTCACTTATAATATCTATTATTCGTGATCGGAAATGTTTTGTATGTATGTATGTATGTATGTATGCATGCATGTATGTATGTATGTATGTATGTATGTATGTATGTATGTATGTATGTAGTATATACGTATATATATATATATATATATATATATATATATATATATATATATATATATATGTATATATATAGTAGTAGCTTCAGAGAAAACACGCCACTAGTCAAGTGTATTATTTAATTATATTGTATATAGGGTAAACAGCTTGTGCCGAGTATTAGTTGCGTCCGCTCCGAATTTCATTACCATCATGTCGAGTCCCTACTTTGCACTCATTTTTTAAGCTTGTTAATAAATTATAAAGCCTTCACGTTTCAGCGACCACCGGCAATGGCACCCCTAACATCCAGCGCTTTTTGGATTTCTCTCTCATCCGTCTTCCAATGACGTCCTCATCACTCGCCCCTCTTCTCCTACCCTCATCCATTTTCTCCACGCGACCAAGTCCTCCTCAGATCCTAATTAGAATTTTTTTACTCTCGGTGACCTTTTTACTGTATCATTTCGTATGCTGTCAATTTTCTCTTGTAGCCATTCTCACCCTACGTTATAATTCAGTGACTAATCATCTCAGCAAAGGAATCTCAGTATGGGCCACCTTCTTTTCAATATCCAAATTTTACTTTTTTATAGGAATTAACTAAAACATCCAACCTGTTTCAGGGCCTTTGCCTGCGTGATTGTGCTTCTGCTTGTGTAGCTGTGTCTGCATGTTTGTGTGCACAAGGTAGCTGTAAATATATGTTGAAGACTGGTCGTGCGATAAGTTATGCTGTAGGTAAGATAATAACAAATTAGCTTCTATTCCTGGTTGCTTTTAAGAACGCCTTGCGGCCTTTCTCACACAGCTCTGAAAGCTTCTTTCACGTAGGTATCGGGTACATGCTAAAATCCCTTACCTCGGGTGGCATGCATTGTGAAAATTAACCTTCGTCACTCTCTCTCTCTCTCTCTCTCTCCTCTCTCTCTCTATCTCTGTATCTATATATCTATATATATATATATATATATATATATATATATATATATATATATATATATGTGAGTGTGTGTGTGTGTGTATGTGTGTGTGTATTTATATATATATATATATATATATATATATATATATATATATATATATATATATATATACGTATATGAAAATGACATTCGGAAAGGCATAAAGCTATATTAAGCCGGAATATGGAAGTTTACAAAATAACGATGTCAGTACCAAACAGGTGAATGAAAAAACGAAGGGTAACTCTAACCCGCAAAAAGAGGAAGTGACCGTTCGGTCGTCTGTTCAACACCTGGTGTGAACACATTTTCACACACGACTAATATACCTAACCCACAAATGATCAGACTCCGAAAGAGGTCTTAAAATGCTGGCAACTACTGTAATTTAGTTTGCTAATGCGCAGTGTAGAATGAGAGACAGAAACAGAGAGAGAAAAAAGACGGCTTTTAAAATGCTAGCACCACAGTCATTTAGGTACCTAATGTGCAGTTCTAAATGAGAGAGAGAGAGAGAGAGAGAGAGAGAGAGAGAGAGAGAGAGAGATTTCTCAATGGGCGCTGCTGTCGCCTTGTTGGCCGCGTTAACCCGTGTGACCGTATAATTGACTTAATGCATTCCTTGGAGCGACGTGTTCCGGTGGGCGCGGTTCCTTTACTTACTTACACTTCTTACTCGCCAACTCTCCGGGGCGACATAACCCTTGAAGGTGTGTGTACTTACTATAGTAGATTCACATCAACCGTGCATTTGACGTCTAGGCCCGTCCCTTACGACGCTCATGATTGGCTGCTGATAAGCCAATCACAGGGCTGGAAACTCTCAGTCGCTCTCGAGAATTCAAATAGGCACGATGTATGTTCCACCTCTCATGAGGAATACGTTTGAAAGCTGTATCCCTCAAGAGAGGTGAAACATACATCCTGCCTATGTGAACTCTCTCGAGAGACTGAGAGGTTCTTTACCTGTGATTGGCTTATGAGCAGCCAATCAGGAGTGTCTTAAGGGACGGGCCTAGACATCAAATGCACGGTTGATGTGAATCTACTAAAGGTGTGTGTACGTCCCAGATTACATTGTTTCCATCCTTGGGCATCTATTTACTCTTGAATGTTTCATTTTCGAGGCTGAAACATTATTTGCTATTTATATTGTGTACGTCCTTACCTAACACTTAAAAATTATAACTATAGACATTCGAATTTTTATAACTAAAGTCTGAAACTCTATGGTGTTCCATCTCCCAACTTAACTAAGTGCCAATTCGTGAATTAAAAAGGGATGCGTTCCTGTTACATTCAGTCTTAGTAATGTATATGTACTTGTGTGTGTTTGCGCTGTTTATGAATGTATAGACTCGACATTCATTTCGAACAAATTATTAGCCACATTTATTTTATATAAATTCTTGGTTTTTTTTTTCTCTCAAGATTAGTTTGCTGACAGTCATAGGATTTAATGGCAAAGATTTTATTGAAATGGTCTTTTTTTTATAGAATTAGTTATATTTTAAAACTCTTCTTTGAGATTTTAACCCATCTCTTTAAGCTATGTGTCCTTGTACAGAAAGATGAAAAATTATTGTACCCTTTGAAAAATCGTATGGATTTCTCAAAGTTATTTCTGATTTGAAGGTTAGTAACGTCGTTTCAGTTCTTGGTATTTTTACTTTTACAAAAGACTTATAGTTAGAGGACCGTTTAACATTTTTAATTTTTTTTATATTGTAAAGTTAGCGAAGATATGATTTCAGTTTTTTTAAGTGTTTTCATGCATTCGGGTATACTTTGTGATTTGTGTCAAATCTTCTGTCAATATATAATATAAATTATAACGTATCTTTAGTTTTATCTGTCTTTTCTTCCAACGAACAATGTGAATATAATCAAAAGGTGTGCTCTGGAAACAGTTTAGTTCTCTGTAAAAGAAAACTAGTGAGATGGCTCTGTCTGTCCGTCGGCACCTTATCTGTCAGGCCTCATATCGTAAATCCTACGGAGGCTAGAGGGCTGCAAATTGCTAAGTTGATCATCCACCCTCTAATCATCACACATACCAAATTGAAACCTTGTAGCTTTAATAGTGTTTATTTTATTTAAGGTTAAATTTAGCCATGATCGTGCATCTGGAATCGCTATAGCAGCCAAAAACACAGGTTACGACCGAGCCGTGGCTGAAAGTGTTTCATATGGCGTAGCTGAGAGTATCATACAGTATTTTTAGTTGTACAGAAAACTCGATTCGCCATAGCAACTTCGGCGCATTTTTTACTTGTTCAATACGAAAGTGAACTTTTCACATTTATTTCTTAACTTCACCTTTAAAAATAAGGAAAACACACTCACCATGTAATTGCAAAATAAAAAAATTAAAAACAGTATACAGAGATTAATAGACAGACAGGTGTATTTCCGTGGCGTATTATATGTAGGGGGTTCGGCACGGTGCTGGTGAGCCTCCTGGGTAGGTGTATATAGCGGCTGATGTAAGGAAGTTTTTCTACAAAGAGGCTTTTCCACGTTTCATCAATTGAGGTATAATTGTGGCCGTGAGCGTTGTGTTGACCAGAGGAAATGAATTACTACATATATGTATATATATATATATATATATATATATATATATATATATATATATATATATATATATATATATATATATAATTATATATATATATATATATATATATATATTGTTTGTGTGTACATACATTTTAGGCATAGTTTTTCTCTTATACTTTTTAAAGGCAGTTTTTTTTTTTCCCGATTCTCATGCGTCAGTTTCTGGAGAAATTTATGTATTTCTTTTTAAAAACTGACGCATGAGAATCGGAGAAAACTCCAGCGTTAAGAACATTTCTTCAGGATACTCATTTGATTCCACTAAAGCAATTGATTGATTGTAACGACAATTATATATATATATATATATATATAATATATATATTATATATTATATAATATATATATTATATATATATATATATTATATATGTGTGTGTGTGTGTGTGTGCATGTATAATCAACGTGCGTATTTGTCTAGAGGAGCACACATGTACGTACGCGAGACTTGGCTCCATTACATTTTCCCTTCCCAGTTCTGAACTCCCAAACCCCTACTTTTTTCTTTTCCCCGCCTCGTACCCATCCCGGATGCGCGCTTCCTCCTCTGAACGTTGGCCGCGGAATAATGTTACTGTGCGTTCGATTACCAGAATTACTCATTGTGGTTGCTGAACATGTTTCGAGAACTCGCCCTCGGTGCTTTGTCTGTTATTTATCTGTAATTGTGCGATGAACCTTGATATTTTTGTTTACTTTTATCGTTATTGATTTAATCTGATGATCAGGGGGACTTTCCTCAAATTTATATTTTGATTATTATAATTCTTATTGTTATTGTTAGTGGCACTAATGATTTGTTTTTATAATTAAGGATTAATGTTGTCGTCATTACTGTTGTTGCTGTTGTAAGCAGTTACCGAGTTTCACTTTTGCATTCTATTCAAGAATTAATATGTTTGTTCAAATTATTATCTATTACGATATACCACCATGTTACAAATGCCTGTTGGTTCCGTAACATAAAGTTTACTATAATTTTGACCGTCAAAGTGTTAGTGTATAAGAGATAATGAAAAGTAATAATATAAGTATCTATCACTGGTATGCAAAGGGATTCATATACAGTATTATGGTTTTAGACCAACAATATGCTTGACTTTGCCGTTGATAGGAAGGAAATTAAATATTGACCTAACCTTGAATAATGGAATCAATCAATATTCAGAGATTACTCTTTTATTTAAGTCTTTAGCGATCCTTCCTACAAGATCAAAAGCCAGGTATATTTACACGTCTTTGTCTAAAACCCTAGATATGATTATTCTTCTGTTCTTCGTACTGTAAATTTGTTTTACGGCCAAAACTGTGGTAAACAATGTATGCAACCATCACAAGAACTTTTTTTTTTTTTACATAATTTTGTATCAAAGTAGGAAATAATTCCAAGAATATAATTGTTTATTAAGCACCATGTTTTTCTTTACTGACCGTGAATATCATTAAGTGGCCTCGTAATATCTAAAGAGAAAGACACTACTTTGAGGATAATGTCTGCATTTAGTAGCCCAAGAAGGGTAATCCATATGGGAATGGTCCAGACCCACTAGTTATATCCAAAAAATAAAAAATGATGAAACCCATCGTAATTTCGTTTACTTAGGATGTATTTGTAGATTTTTAAGTAGTTTTGAAATTTGTGTTTTATGCGAAATTTGTAAGACTTTTTATCTTCAGTTTTTTCGGCGACCGCAACGGCTGTTCGTAATATGAAATCAGTCAGTTAGTCAATCAATGACATCCAGATACTCATACATTCCAAGATATGGATCAGTTATGAGAGAGTGGTAAGTTCTACGTTGGACGAGTGGATTTCCTGCTCGGCTACTAATCCGGTGGTCCTAAGTTCGATTCTCTGCTCGGCCAACGCGGAACCAGAGGAATTTATTTCTGTTGATAGAAATTAATTTCTCGATATAATGTGGTTCGGATCCCACAGTAAGCTGCAGGTCCCGTTGCTAGGTAACCAATTGGTTCCTAGTTACGTCAAAATATCTAATCCTTCGGGCCAGCCGTCGGAGAGCTGTTAATCAGCTCAGTGGTCTGGTAAAACTAAGATATACTTAACTTATGAGAGAGTGGTGTTTGAAGGGTTACGGCATAGAGTGCGGAAAAGGATGTGCCCGAAGGTGGCTGTGTCAACAGCAATAAAAACAGCAACTACTTGGTTCGAAACTTTCTAAAATAAAGAAGAAAAAAAAAGTCGTCGGTGTTTCTTTCCTACTGAATGTGAGAACGAGCGGCGAATTGATGTTTCTTTTGTTCCTCTCAATGAGGACGTCTTAAGCATTGTCTTCCAGAGACGTTTTCACTCGTTGCCGAAACTGACTTGCGCTGAAAGTCATTTACTTTATCGATTCCTTTGCTAATGCGCCTCTTTCGACATTTCCTTATGTTTAGGCGGTCTTTTTCAACTATGCCTCTACCACAGTGCGGCATATTTCACTGCTTATACTTTTCATTCTCATTCTTCCTTTTCCGTCTACAACTTCTATAGCTACTTTGACTACCTCTGCCATTTCTGAAGCCCTTTTGGTATTCTGAAACCACTGCTACCAATTTGCTACGGAAACATGAAATTGTAAATGATTTAATCGAATGCTTTCTGTGACCAAATTCAAATTATGGATAATATGCATTCTCTTTAAAATTTCATTTGGATTTATTATGTATTTATCATCTAAGAAACTGATTATTCAGTGTCATAATCTGTTTTACCTTGCTATTATTATTAATTTTTTTAAGAAGTAGACATCCATAAGAAACTATCTGAGAATTCCATTAACTTGCAAAACAAAGTTTCACAGAATAGAAAAAATCGAGAAGAAAACTGATGTGAATGCAGATGCTCGCCTCAGTACATGATGCTGTCTTAAGGGGAGTTCTTTAAGCCAAGAGTCACCTCAATCTCACGTAATGATTTCGGGAAGAAAAAGATTATTACGCCTAATCAGTTACGACCCGAAATAATAACAGTTTTGATAAAATCGCGTCATTTCATTTGTGATCAAAATAAGAAAGCCACCTCAAGTGAATTGCGAGGTAATTCGAGTGTATATTTAGTATTACTTTCAATTTGGAAATAAGCGTAATTGAGTCGAATTCCGTGGCGATATAAGGTCAGCAATGCCACTCTCATCTTTGCAAGAGAAGAGGTTTAATATTGTTTTGACTGATATGATGTTATTTTTGTATAAAAAATAATCGCTGCAAATTACATTAATAGGGTTATTTTGCATCCATCTTTTTTTGTCCTGTTGTTTTCAACTTCCAATTTGCTACGGAAACATGAAATTGTAAATGATTTAATCGAATGCTTTCTGTGACCAAATTCAAATTATGGATAATATGCGTTCTCTTTGAAAATTCATTTGGATTTATTATGTACTTATCATCTAAGAAACTTATTCGTCAGTGTCATAATCCGTTTTACCTTGCTATTATTATTTTTTTAAGAAGAAGACATCCATATGAAACTATCTGAGAATTCCATTAACTTGCAAAGCAAAGTTTCACAGAATAGAAAAAATCGAGAAGAAAACCCAGATCAGTAACCAAATGAGTATATGCCTAAATAAGCACCAAAATTGTCATAAAAACGAAAACAATGTCGTGCATTAACAGTCATCTATAAACTTGACATCTAGCTATGAGAACTGTCTTTCGCTGAGAGGAAAGAGATGCAATCTCAGTAGATGTAATTTAGGAAAGTCTAGCAACTTAAATTCAGTTCACTAGATATTAATATCTTGAAGGGCGAAAATATGTTAAGAAATCGAGGAGGCTTTTTCTGAGCAGATGTTAGCCAGTGCCTGTATATTATGAGTGTTACATATAAGGACTGGTATTTCGAAAAGATATGATTTGAATCAAACTTTTGCTCCTAACCCAGATTTTTGCATTTTATGCAATCCATTCACTGTAATGGGTCTTATATATGAAACCAAGGACGTTGCTTTTAAATTAAAATGCTTGCAGTCATTGTAACGTTTATGAATGATAGGTCTTCTTCCATAGTTGGTTTCTTATTTTATTTAGTAAAATTGACTGGAACCAGCAAGAAAATCCGATATTTATCAAAGAAACATTGTTTCAACATTTTTAGCACTATTGTCTATGTTGCTTAAGCTCCAAGTTTTTCTGTCATATATATTTATAATAAAAAAAGGAATTTTGTGTAGCAAATCTGTTATGGAGCAGAACCATACCGCTTTGTTGATTTATTTTCTGTTCTCTTTAATAACTCAGTGATGACCTGTAAGAAAAAAAACTGACTGACTGTTCATGGAACACCTCTCTGTTAACAGGTGTTATTTTTACAACAAATTCAGTTCATGTCTCCAAACTCCCCCGAAAATAAAACTTATACAGCTTGGCCATGAGTACGTTTTACGAAGTTCAATAAAATCTAACTGGTTTCGTTCCAATAATCGTAGAAAATATTCTCCTTTGGAGGCTCTGCAGTCGATGGTATAATAAGTTAATTATATCATATGCACAAAAATGGTCATCTTAACTACCCAATATTAAGTAATCATTTGTTTACTCATTACACGCTATATATATATATATATATATATATATATATATATATATATATATATATATATATATATATAATATATACATATATATATATATATATATATATATATATATATATATATATATAGTAATATATATGTATATGTATAGAGAGAGAGAGAGAAAGAGAGAGAGACGAGAGAGAGAGAGAGAGAGAGAGAGATTTAGCTGTTGACCGTTGAGAGTTTTCTAGGTAGCCTTTATCCGACCATAATACCACAAATGTTCATTTACATATTGGTCCAGTTACACTACTAGCAGCAGCAGCTGTAGTAGTAGTAGTAGTATCAACGTTTTTATTGCGATCTCTTATCATACCACTAATGGTAAAGGTCGATAAAGATTATCTCGTAGATAGAGTTCAATAAAATCATCAGTGATAACATTGACCTAAAATATTTAAATCCTGTTTATCCTGATTATATATATAATATATATATATATATATATATATCTATATATATATATATATATGTATATATGTGTGTGTGTGTATGTGTGTGTATACATACATATGCAGAGAAGTGAAGGATATGCTCATAGATATATTGAAAGAAAGAATTACTAACGCGGGCGAGGATATTATGGCTCTTGATATTATGAAAGGTATCAAAATGTCGTGTCCGTATAACATCATACATAAACACACACACGTATATATAGTGTATATATGATATATTAGTATATAATAGTTATTATATACATATATATATACATATATATATAATCATATATATCACATATATATATATATATATATATATATATATATATATATATATATATATATATATATATATATATCTTACACACAAGACAGTGTTATAAATTTCATAATGTCAAGAGCCATAATACCAGCCACCACATGAGTAATTCTTTCGGATGTGTCAATAAATCTCCGAGTATATCCTTCCCTTCTCCGTAGCCATCTTTTTTATTTTTTTTTCGAGAGGCGGAAGTCGGCACTTAAGAGAGAAAAGTTATAACGTTCCCTGACAGACAGATGCAACGAGTTTTTTTCTCTCTCTCTCACTACAAGTTTTTCCCCCTTTTTTGTCAGCCGTTCAATTCAGCGGCAGCAGGTCAGACTCTGATTATCAGTAGTGCAACCCTGCCTTCTATTTTGTATTGCCTTGTAAATCCCTATATGGCTCGTCCTTTTTTTTTCTACAAGCGTTCTATTTATCGTGTCCTTTGTAACATTGTAAATATTGTTGTTGCTGTTTTTTTGTGACTCCTCCAATTTTCTTTTTTACTTTTTAATCTCAGTTAAACGAAATTACCACCTTTCTCTTCCTAATACTGTTTTTGTTTCATAAATAGCTTCAAAAGCTATGGTCAGATGAATAAAGTTTTTTGTACCGACCGGTGTTGCACATATACTATATATATATATATATATATATATATATATATATATATATATATATATATATATATATGTATATATATATATATGTGTGTGTGTGTGTGTGTGTGTACGTGTGTATATATATATATATAATATATATATATATATATATATTATATATATATATATATATATATATATATATAAACTTGATGTTGTTGGCTTGAAAAAAGATGAATGAAATAGATTTCCAGTTTTCAGTTATTAAATCTTGCACGAACGGACTTGATCCTGGAACTTCGTTTATGACGTACATCGCTATTGACTCTGGTATACAATGGATTAGATATATTCATGTATAAAATGCATTAGATAGCATAGTCATTCAAGTAAGAAGAGGATGCTCACGTTTTTGCCTTTAAGGAATTTACATTGCCTTCAGCAGTATATCATCGTTATTATCGATTATTATTATTATTATTTTTATTAGTTTAAAATGTGGTTTTACATCCTATTGCGTTAGTGAGATCAGTATTGTATTTGAAGTCCAGTTGTCTCACTTTTATTCAAGAATTAATGAAAATATTTGGGGAATATTATTTTTTATTCTTTATTTTTCACTGTCGTTTCTTTTGTCCCTCATTACCATCCACGTTTCGTTATCTGCGTAGCCCACTCAGTCAGGTTTTCCATAAGGGGTAAAATAAGATTTTTTATTCATTATAAATTCTCCGCAAAAATTTATCAATAATGCAATTCGAAAATAGTAATCTAGATTTTATCCGAAAGAAGGATATTTCCTGTTGAAATAATTATATATCAATAGATGAAAATTACGGAAGATAAATTGAAAAGTATCTTAGGGCTTCGCTGTCTCTCTCGATATGCGTAATAAATGGGCATATCACATAACATGATGTGCATATTCCCATATTTTAACTTATTTCTCATTCTACGGTTTTGTATTCAACACTTTGTAATATGTACACTGACTTTGAATTTATTTTTTTTAGTTCAGATAATGCCTGAATTAAAATAAGAGAACAAACGAAATGTAAAGACGACAAACAGTAATATTGTTCCATCAAGTATTTACCTACGCTTATCGTCTCCCATCATTAAACGCAATTTTAGAAAAGCTGCTGAAAATAATTCTTCTCAATTCTTCTCCCTCTCCCGCATTATTTCTGAATTTTGACCCTTGTTACTCCTCTTTTGGGTTCCCCTCCTTTATGGCTTTTGTCGTTCAATCTAGATACTATCAGGGAGTAGAAGGAGCACACGGCGTTTGATATGTGGCCTTTTTATGAAAAGATTTCACCTGTCCCTTTTTCCCGTTCACCTCGCCAATTGTAGAGGTCTGCTGCCCTCCCTCTCAACCACATTCCTGGACCGTGTAATGTTATACTGACGAATGACTCCTTCGCCTTGTTTGACATGATTACCTCTCTCTCTCTCTCTCTCTCTCTCTCTCTCTCTCTCTCTCTCTCTTTATAGGAAATGAGGGGGGTTTTCAAGTTGTGATTTTTAGTAATTGTTATTCTTTTGTAATGGTGAATGCAGGGTCCAGTGGTGCGGTTGCTATTTCGAATTTATATATATATATATATATATAATATATATATATATATATATATATATATATATATACATATATATATATATTTATATATATTTAGAGAGAGAGAGAGATATGCAGGAGGACAGACTGAGAACGTTACGGTGTTATCTCTTTAGCGCTCAGTGAAAGGAAGGTACGGAAAGATGACGTATACATATGTGGTCTTCCAACATATGATGATAACGGGGTCCTATATGTGTTATTCTATGTCCTTGAACAATAAGTTTCAAGGAAGGTGTGATTATCATGAAAATTCCATTTTCTCAAACGACTTTTTATATCTCGTTGGTCTGCCCCTTAAATACATAAATAATTCACACGCGATGTATATATATGTATATATACGTATATATACAATATATATATGTGTGTGTGTGTGTGTGTGTGTGTGTGTGTGTGTGCTTTTGAAGCAAAATTTTTCTTGTACGCAGATTTTGTTGAATTCTATGGCTTTTTGATTGTTGTCAAATTAATAAGTTGATCAACAATGAAAAAGCCATGGAATTCAATAAAATCTTTATATATATATATATATATATATATATATATATATATATATATATATATATGTATATACTAATATATATATATTAATATAGAATATATATATATATATATATAGATGGTAATATATATATATATATATAGGGGAGAGAGAGATGAGAGAGGAGAGAGAGCGAGAGAGAGATGAGAGAAGAGATGGGGGGGGGGGGGGCGCTCTCGGAACGATAGCGCATTATGCTTTTTTTTTTAGCTTAATCTACCTATCTATTTCCCGTTGAAATAATATGGAAAAATGCAATATCTATTAAAAATAACTACAAGCATTGACTTCATTATTCTTACACACACAAAATGTTGAATTTCTTTTTTTACAACCATCAGAAAGTAAGTTAAATCCTGTATCCTGACTAGAATAGAACTACATAGGAACACCACTGAGCGATATAAACGATACGGATTTTCACAGGATTACATGATTGTTATTTTGTTGTTACTAAAGTTGAATTCCATGCCTCTTACGGAAATGAATGCATAGGTATGAAAGGTTTAGAATTGCTGGGCCCTTGGAAATATTTTGTGCTATTGGAAAATCAGCTCTTTTATTTCATGTCTGGTGTTCTTTCCTCTAGGCTGCCTCTTCTATATACGTGTAATACTTTTCCAGGTAGTTTTTACCATTCCTTATTAACCAAAATTAGTATTTTAGAAATATGAGTAAAGATGGATTATTGTATAAAATGATGATTTTTTTCCATTCTTCGGCATCAGTCAAACATCAGTCACCTTCCTACAAGGAGTTAGTTGAGTCACAGAGAACCCATAAAAATTCCCTCCATCTCTCATATCGAGTCTGCATAAGGTCTAGTGGGCTTTTCCGTCTGTTCTTGCATTGCATGGTGCATCTTCAGGAGATGCCGAGGAAGGCTCACAAAAACTTGCTCGACTCACTCACCACTCCTGAATGATGGCTCACTTTTTATTTTCTTTTTCTCCTTTTTTTCTAGTAGTCGTTTTTAGAAAACTATTTTTGGCACACTTAAAGAGGCGCAGACAAACAGACAAAGGTAGAGATAGCAACACAGATCTTGAGATTACTTTCTAGTATTTCAAAAATGGAAACATTTAAGCCCATTCCAGACCAGAAATATAGATGGCCTTGTGTAAAGTTAGAGAGGAAATACAAATTGGTTAAAGTGATATTTTCTTATGAATAGGAGAGAGAGAGAGAGAGAGAGAGAGAGAGAGAGAGAGAGAGAGAGAGAGAGAGAGAGAGAGAGAGAGAGAGAGAATGCAAATAAAACTTCGAAACTATGCATGGTATAGTTAGTTACGTTCATTCATCTTTCAGCTTTCAGATGAATCTAATTTCTCTACTTCTTTAATTTTTTTTTTATCAACAGCGATATTCATGATGTTAACATTTGAATTTTTCTCCTTTTGTTATTCCCCTCATATTGCATATTTCACAATCAGTGTTTCTATACAGAAAAATTTTTCACGACTTTTTAAGGCATTAACATGAGGTTGAAACCTAATTTTGAATGAAACTCTCACAATTTTGTAGCTCAGTGAAAGATTGTTGTCACATTATTTATTCTTATTATCAGAATATACAGATCGTCCTCTGGGTGAAAATGATGGTGACCAATGCACAGTTACCTTGTGTTTAGCTACTTTTCTACTTAATTGTTTTAAGCCTGCTTAATTTTACAGATTCTGTCCACCTTTTTTGCTGATTTTTGTGTCTATTGTCTGTGGTCTTTCAGTAATTTTTAGTTAACTTTATGCCGCTAGTTTTTTTAGACGTACCTTGCTTATTTTTAACTTTAGTACTTTCAAACATAAACTACAATATTAAATTGATAACTTGACGTTAATAAAGTCAAGTCACAATTTTTTACAAGTGGAAAAGAAACTTATATGATAGTATAGTGATATAGACCAAATAATTTGTCCGGTCAAAAATACTTGAAAAAATACATAATAGGTCTGCTACAGAAAAACTTTAAAGTAACAATTTACTAACAAATTACACTATAAGTTTGCAGTATGTTAACATATTGTTTCTCATACTAACCAGATAAGAATATTTTAATCTTCGGATTAGAAATACAATCTATTTATATTTTACGAGAGGGATAACTAACTTTCCTTTTACTTACTTGTATTATTATTATTATTATTATTATTATTATTATTATTATTATTATTATTATTATTATTATTATTATTATTATTATTATTATTATTAATTCTTTAAGAAGAAACCATCTTTTATATAAGTGTCTTTAAAAGTAATGGCTACATCTAATTAATGCGGTTGATGCAGCGGTTATTGTTATTTTTTATGCATGGTGTTACCTTGCATTAATAAAACATGCAAGGATTGAGGACAGAAGAATTCCTTATCTTATGAGATAATGTTTAGTTCTTTTGCAATACAATCGTTTAATTCGAAATACACATATATTTAATACTTAAATTAAAATCCATAAAAATTCCTTTTCACTGAAAACAATACACCTAGTAACTTATGCTTTAGGCGACAATTCTTTCTCACATTTCCATTCCTTACTCTGATGAGAAATGGATTCCACAGTGGAACGGGCTAGAAGTCAGTATCATCAATTTCTATTTAACTACTCATGAGTCAATCTTTGGGAACCTGGCGAACCCACGGAAACGACCCGATGGACAAATCTACGTAATGCATTATTCTCATTACTTACGTGGCGATAGTGAAGGATTGTGCTGTTGCCAAAGAAGACGAGGCACAGGAAGAGGTGGTTTGTACAGAGGCCAGCATATCACTTAGCCCTCAGCGGGCTTCCGACGAGATTTGGAAAAAGAAGAGAGCGCTTTGGCACATGCTTACTACTTCATCTGCGTTGAAATCACCAGTGAGCCACAGACATGAAAAGGGCTTTCTTACCGCGGATGAAAAAACAATATCCTTATCGATTGTTTATGTAAATGCACACAGAATTCACCCAGAAGTCTTTATTCTTCAGCCAGCGTGCTACAAGGCGGAGGTCGAGCCCTACTCCTCCTCCTCCTCCTCCTAGGACTTGGCGCGGAGCACGTGAACTGGATGATCCTGTCGCACGTGCCAGTTTGTGAACTAGATCTGCCCGCTCTGAGCAGGCGCTCAGGAACTTCTGAAAGTGCTCTCGTTTTGCGTCATTTTTTCTGGGAAGCCGATTTGTCTAACGGGTATTCTTACACAGTAGTCGCTGATAAATAAGCTCGCTTAAAAAAAAAAAATTTTTTTTCTTATAAGGTAAGTTGTAATTAAAGTTTGTTTTGTTAAAAGCCACGCAATTAGACTTCGTCAGTGATTGTTTACTATCACACTTTGGCTAATAAATCAGATTTTTTATGACCCAAACCAATATATTTTGTTTTCACTTCATTTTCCACTGCTTCGAAACGTGTTCATCTTTTGCTCCAAAGTTCTAAAAATGCCAAATGTTTGGGATCACTATTTCACCAGAGGTTTCATGTAATTCATATCGAATTTTGTGTCCTCATTCATATCAGTCACATCACCTTCAACTCTACCTTCATCTCAACGGCCTTCACACTCCACAGCACCATTTAGTTAAAGAAAAAAGAAAAAACGTATCACAGCCCTGTGCCTAGTAAGGAGTTTCCAGAGGGGCGTATCCAAGAAGTATCTTCTTCGGCTTCTTCTTCTGCGACAGGGCGGCAACGAACGTTCTTGGCCGTCTTCTTCAAGGCAGGCCCAAGTGCCACTACCCCCGAGTGCTGCGAAGTGCAGTACCGACACCACCATACGGCGTGGGTGGGAGGGAAGCAGTGCTAACCGCCCGCCCGCACCTTCGCCCCAGCCTCCTCATCACTTATTTCCTAGATTAATTATTCCAGAAAATCTGATTCTTTGGTGCTTCGCTGACGCTTTGCCATTCAAGACCTCTATCAAATAATGCCGAATTTCGTACCCCACGCTCGCCCACGCTTAATACGACCGCTTCCCGGTCACCATAGTAAGTACCTTATCATTTCTCTTTAGAGTCGCCTTTGGATCGCTGAGGTGCGTGAGATTTAGGAAGGTGGCATACCCAAGGATGATGTCATTCACAGTTTTACTCATCGGTGTTTGTTTTGATGCCTAGGCCCTTCGTAATGCTTTTTATAAACTTTTCTTTCCCAGCGGATTCATTAAACTTGTTGAGGTTATTGCGGTGAGAGAGGTTATTCCGCTTAATGGAAGCGCTCGAAATCCGTGAGAGTAAGGGTTGGATTCCATGGGGCTCATCTTCACCCCGAGGCGAGGGGAGGCAGAGTTCGCGGCTCTGCCACAGATGGCAGCAGAGGTCAGGAGGCGTCGTCACGTCTTGCCGACTTCCCTTGCATACTAATTGATCGCAGTGATGCCACAATAGACGTGTTTCATGCATTCTGCCACGATAGTCTATCCAGGAACTTTTTAAAAAACAGATTTCGTTATCCAAGTCGTTAGGACCCCGAAAGTTTGGCCGCCAGTGCTGGGAGAGTGAGCTTTTAAGCCATGAACATGATTAATACTCTGTGCTTTGACGATTTCAAGCATATAAAAAAATGGTCGTTCGTGGCAACATTGACTAAAGGAAGAAGAAGCTGTTGAGGCCAGGGAGTGAGAAGGGCGTCATCCCAAGGTGGTTCCTGCCGCTCCCGACTTCAGCTGGGGGTGGGCGTGGGTGGTGTTGGTGGCTGTACTGGAATGGGCGGCGGTCTCTCTTTCTCTCTCTTTCTCATAAACCATAAGTTTTCGGAATATGTGTCATTAGTGTTGAAATAGAATTTGAAAAGATCTTGAAGGTGAATTTTTCCTTGTGGGTCATAGAAAGGGTGTCAATGGACGCTCTAGAATAAGAAAGTGGGAGGACGAGAAGAGACTGGAACGAGGAGGATCAGGAGGAGGAGGAGCAGCAGCAGAAGAGGAGAAAGAATGAGGAGGGGTCGGAGGGTGGTTATCGTGGGCGTGAGAGGGTAGCTTAAAACGGGTGGAGTGGCTGGTGGTCACGTAGAGGGCTGGCTAAAACATTTATGACTGATGTGAAGGAAAGTGTCTATGAAAGATGCAAGTTATCTCGGAGAACTGAGGGGGTCATCGACAGGAGGTTACAGAAGGGGGGTGGGGGGCGACGAACCCAAAATCTGGCAAAAGATTTAATCTTGCAAGGTAAAATTGTCACTATAATTGTGTCAACGACAGCTTAACCGAGATGACTTTCGTTTAGACCGTCATATTTTTTAAGTCATTTTTATCCCTTATTAAAGATGAACTTTATTTTTTAACTGATACTTATTAAGATTTTCCCAAATAAGCGTTCCTGGAATTGTCTCTGCAGATTTTACCAAATTTAGTCAATTAGGACATCTATTTTGTCTTCACATGGGAAAAGCAGAAAACAAGACTATTATATTATATAATATCGACCATTAGAAAAGCCGACCAATTAAAGAAGAGGAAGACAGACTCAGAAAGGCCAGGAGTTTGTAAGAAAAATGGACATTTATAAATGTGCTTTAATATGAAGGTGAGCACACAGATACCAAGGTTAAATGTGATTGTTGGGAAACGATTCTTTGCCAAGAAGTAAAGAGTAAACTGGATAAATGTGTGTGTGTGAGAGAGAGAATATAACAATGGATCATCCTCTCTTTCGTTGTGAAGTGGATGAAGGGGCCTTAAGGTGAAAGTTGAAGATGCTGGCAATAATTATTGCTGCAGAGGGAAGAGAAGATAAACAGTGATGATGGAGATTTAAAGGGTAAAATGAAAGAGGAGAAGGCGTAGACAGGGAATAAGAATTCTCTCTCCTCTCCTCTCTCCAACGACACCAAAGCCCGTCAGGATGGCCCCCCCCCCAAAAACCCCAAAAAACCCACCAAACCTCTCCCCCTCCCCCCCCCCAGCCCCCCGCCCCCTCGGCCCCTCCCCCCCGGAAACAAGCCCTCCCACCGCACTCCCCCCACCCCCCCCCCAAAAGCACCCCCGCCCCCACCACCAACAGCACACCCCAAAAAACCCCATCCCCCCCTCCCCCCCCCCCCCCCCGCCCCCCCCCCCTCCCCAACCCCCCCCCCCCCTCTCCCCTCTCCCTCCCCCCGGACCGCCTCTCCCCTCACTCCTCAAACCCCCTCTGGCTACCTGTCTCCTCCCTCCCCCCTCCCACTCCCCCCCCCTCCCCCTTCCTCCTTCCCCCTTTCCTTCATTTCTTCCCCTCTCCCCCTCTTCCCCCCCTTCCCCCTCTCCCCCTCCTCCTCCCCTCCCCCCCCCCCCCCCCTCCCCTCCCTCCTCCCTCCCCCCCCCTCCCCCCCCCCTCCCCTCCCTCCCCTCCCCTCCCCCCCCTCCCCCCCCCCCCTTCCCCCTCCCCCCTCCCCCCCCCCTCCCCCCCTCCTCCTTTCCTTGCCCCTCCCTTCTTCTCCTGTCCCCCCCCCCTCCGTCTCCCCCTTCCCCCTCTTCCCCCCCCTTCTCTCTCCTCTCCTCCCTCCCCCCCCCCCCCTCCCCCTCCCCCTCGCCACCCTCTTCTTCTCTCTCTCTCTCTCCCTCTCTCATCCCCCCCTCTCGCTCTTTTCTCTCATCTCTCTCTCTCTCTCTCTCTCTCTGCTCACCACACACACACACACACACACACAAGAAAATCTTTTATAAAAAAAATGTGGAATAAATTTCGTTAGCGTTCTTAGGCAAATGAACTCCCCTAACCGTCTAATTTGCTTGTTAGTTTTTGAAGTTACGTTCAAAGGATAGTTTATGGACATGAACGCTTGAGTAAGTTGTTTGTTCAAGTTAGAGTATTTTATGCTTGTACATGTCAGGTCTTGATTAGGGCAAGAAAGGCGTAGTTTTGTACTAAACATAATGAGTTAAGTTAGTCGCTCGGAGAGAGACATACAGACAGACAGAGAGATGCAGATGGGAAGGAGCAGCGGAAGAAGGTAATTTCTGGTGAAAGTAAAGGACGAAGAAAAAAAGTAGGAGATTGCCTCCCGAATTAATTTCTTTATGATCACACGAACCGGAAGAAGGGAAATCGAATCGACATCCTTGTAAGTAAATCATCGCCTTGTCGCCAACTTCACTGTCATGATCGTAGCCTTGCTTCGTTCTAGTTATATTCCTGAACTAACCCATACTTATAGCAATCCACGGAAAATTTGTCTAAGAATGAAAAGGGCTGAAGGAGTTTAGAAATAAGTTATCAATCATCAATGACTTAGGTATAAAAAAGCGGCTTTCTCTTGGTCAAAAATTGCTTACTTCTGTTGTAGGAGAGATCGTATTCTATTAAAGAACTGCCTTAGTGACGAGTCAAAAAAAAAACATTCATTATCGAAATTATTTGCCCACATAATTTTTTAACTATCACTTTACATAACTCTCGGTCGCTATTATTTAACTATGTTAATGAATTATTAATTTACGGGAGCTAGTGTCTACAGTAAAATCTCCTCATTATCCATTAAGTGTATTTGCTAAATGCCTCCGTACGAAATGCAAGCAAATGTCTGGTACTGAAAAGCACGCAGAGATCCCATACCTCCACTAACACCAAACTGTTTGACTTTGAAATTAAACCACTTTTCTAAAGTCCCTGAAACGAGAAAAGATATGCATATATTATTAAAAGTTAGAAAATACATATCTGAAAAAAGTACCCTATTATAATGTTAAAGAAAGTATATAAAAAAATTGAAGCTTGGATTTCTGGTAGACTCGTCTAAAAGTCCATACAACTCTTCCACAAAATTTCGCTGAAATAAACCTAACTTTCTGAGATGTCAGGTGATGAGAAATTTTTATGCTTTATTCCAACAAGTTCTGCTCTTCCTCTTGCATTACTCGGAACCGCCTCTCTTATTTCCTTCACAATCAACAACTCCTCACAAGGAGCAGGCAAACAGACGCGGAAAAAATATAACCTTCGACTAACTTTGTCAGCGGAGATCAGTTCTGTAGGACTAGTATCGTCTCTAAAGGACGTTTTTTTTTTTTTTTTTTTTTTTTGCAACAAAGGCTGTCTGTCTTGGATGACTTTCCTAACATGTATAGAAAGATTTATATTTACTTAAAAGTAAATATAAGACTTTCTTCAATGCTTGATTAACTTAAACGAAGAACTCGGCCAGGTTAATAGGCATAATGCAATAATTAAGTGAATAAAGAACATTCTCAAATGTACTATTGCATTTACCATTCTTTTTATTCGCCACTAAGGAAACGAGAATAATTGCTTTACTATATTCATAGAAATGGCAAGTCTTTTGGTGGCTACTTTAGAGAATTCATTTGGTTTGGGACAAAATGGCGTCGTGTTAATAAAAATAGGCTCGAATGGAATTTCCCAAGAGTAGTTGATTATTCTCAATTATTCTCTTTTTCTAACTTTTTTCTCATATAGGCTGAGTATTCGCAACTGTTGTTTTAAAATTATGACGTGTTCCGACCAAAGGTATCATAAAATTGCATTTTTTCTAGAATTCATAATTTTCCTTCCAGCGAAAGAAGAGAAAGTTGCCTTTTTTATTTAGTTCCTTTTATGCAGTGCTTGGATTAACACACAATTAAACACTGTCAACAACGTCCTCTTGGCAAAATTAAAAACAAATTAATTGCGTTAGCATGTTTTTTTTCGAAAGTTTAATATTTTAGGAGTGCATGCTTTTAAATAACGGTGAAATTGGGTTACGTGTGCTGAGATATAATGAGAGAGAAAAGACTTGAATATCTCAAGTGAATAGTTTTTAAGAACACCTAAGGTTTACTGTGTTGCAAATTTTTTTTTTCTCTAGTGATAAGCACCTACTTTCTTTAAATGCATTAGGGTAATAAAACTTAGGGCTTATCAATCAAAGATTTATAAGAGGAAAAGTGAAATACCTGGACTGCAAATTGCCAGATCACAAACGGCGACGGAACATCAGCAATTCATGAAAAGGTCTTTCTTCTGTCGCAGCTGGAGTCAAGTCAGAGAACTCAAACATCTGCCGCTTCTAGCATTTCGTGAAGGGTACGAATCAACGGAAAGCCATTACACCTACACAGTGAATTGTTTCTCTAATCATCAGGCTTATACATTGAGTGACGTAGACTCTCTTTTTTTTTTATTGTTTGGCTTCCTTATTTATGAAAGGATTTGCGTCAGGAATTCCAGCGCAAGAATAAGCGCGTAGGCAAAGCTTGTGAAACTGAAGATTCGTTAGCGATATGTTTGGTGTTGCCCTGGTCGCCTGCCTGCCTGCCTGCTGGCCTGGCCGCCCGCTCGCTTTGCTTGCATGGGAGAAGAAGCTTTCACCATCCTGGCTGACTATCCTGCCTATCCTCCGTCCCTCTTTCTCTCCTAAACCCCCAGTCCCGCTGCCCCCTGGACCCCTGCCTCTCCCCAATCAAGAAGTCGCTTGCATCTCCTCCCACCACACCTATTCCACCCATCCCCTTATGGCACATATCTCCCTGGGAAGTTGGATCAGCTTGTGTGATCTTCCAGATGACGGCAAAATTACGTGTTTTCTCATATTTTATAGTCACAGGTTAGGTAAAGGAGGAATGCTTGGGTTTAATACCAGGTTTTAATCGTTGAGAATTTTTTTTTTCCTTCATATCTACTTCTTTATAAACCCCGTTTTCAGTTTTCTTGATTCATCCAAGTATCGTTGTGTAAAATAATAATAATCATCATCATCATCATCATCATCATCATCATCATCATCATCATCATTTCCTTATTTTGGGGGAGGTTGTATTCAACTCAAAAGAAAAGGTCAACTCTGGGCATCTGCTTGTATGTATGTATGTATGTGCGTAAATTTAACTTTTTGTGGGAATTTTTTTGTGGCTGTTTTTCCATACATCAAGTTCACTCTCTTTGTAGTCCTGTCATGATTACTATTTGGTTAATTATGACAACAGTGTATATTATGAATACACCGAATCAGCGGACAAAATGCAAACATTTGTGTGTGTGCCTATACTGCATATTTGTAAAGAGTAAAAACACAAGGAAAGAATGTCAAGCTGAGAGAACAGCATGGCCGACTTCCCAACCGTTGCAAAATCTTATGTTGGAGTTATGGATCTAAGAAGACAAAAGAGAGTTCCAGAACCAAGGCATCCTGGATATGGGAGGGAGGACTTGATTACACTACGTAGAAACTGAAAATAAATATTAGCCATAAGGTTAAAAAAGAAAAAAAAAGTTGCACTCTGCCTTTGGTTTCACTTCAGGCCTTTTGTCTTATTTAGTAGCTGTAAGATAGCCCCAATGGAGTTTTAGATATTTGTTGAAAACGATGCGAGTCAGAAACTTGAATCAAAGCCTTGATCGTGATAAGATTTAATTCGAATATACTGAAGACAAAAATGATACTGGGAGACTATATTCTTGTATATTTTTTCGCCGTTCAACTTTCCTTTTCGGAAGGAAAGATAGATGCTTCCGGTTCTCATCAAATTTCTAGAGATGATGTCGCTTGATTCGTCCTTTTTTCTTGATCGCAGCTGATCTTCTACCCATTCCCTTGTACCCATTCTACCCATTCTCAGCTGGGTCGACCCGCGGCAGCAGTCCGGGCACAGACCACGATCTTTGCTAATACGAGCTCAAAGCTCTTCCAGTATGTATTTATATATGTGCATCCATGTGCTTTATTTCAATTACATGGGCATTATGAAAAGTGTCATGGCTTATGGAACTGATATAATACAAGGCTATACAATTAACGCAAGTATTGAATATTGCTTTGCGTTGGAAGCTTGATAGAAATAGAAAGCAACGCAAGCACTGTGTTGGGGCTTCATTATCTCAGGGCATTGTGTTTAGTACCAGAGGGGACTGAATTGCTTCAAGATTAAAGTTTCTAAGGATGCATGTCTTTTCAAGTTTTTGTTTTTCTTTCAGTTCAAACCCACTGTGTTTTTTTTTTTCTTAAGTCTCACGTACATTCTATCTAAACTGCTGAAATAGCTTTTGACACTTGATAAATCTCCAAGCATCAGATGTGGTCTGATTCTGAAAGTTACTTGCAAGGGTTTCGAAGAATTATTCCCTGTTTAGTATTCATCCTATTTAGTGATATTAGGAACTGGTGTTCTTTTAAGATACTTCAAAGACCAGTTTTCTTATCTCCGTACCATACTCCATTTACCTTTGCAATAATTTTTAAGAAATTGGAGATTACAGCCTTCAGAACTGCCAGTATTTTGGACTGAATAACTCAACTCCATACATCCTGCACACGCAACAGATTGCATTTCTCTAAGGCCCTAAATATCAGTAGACCTTTTTTCAGTACTCTAAACAATAATTTTCAAAGCAAGTACATGTTCAATCAGGCCCTGCTATAAACATTTCCAGGTCTATATTGTAATGTTAAGCTCCCTCAGTGCATACAACCATATTGCCTTTCCATCAGTAATTTAATTATTTCCATTCTGTAACATTTTAGATGCATTCTGCACCTGTTCTCTTGTCAATTTCCCGACGCATTCTCAAATTCAAATTTACCCTTTCCACTTTTGTATAACTGGAATCTACATCGCTCCTGTCATTAGCATTCATCAGTTGGTCATAATGTAAACTCAAATGACGAAGGCTGCATTCTCTTCAGACAGCCTTTCTCCATTTGCATCTTTTCTTGCAAGACTCATTTGCGCTGAGCCTGCCTCACTGCATTTGCTTTTGTCCAGTACACCGCTTTTTCTTCCCTAAAGTATTTCACCGCAAAATTTTCGTTAACTGCGGTCATTTTCTCTCTTGCTTTCTCCTTGATTGTCTTTTCTTACTCTTCTTCCTTTAGTTGATTCTCTCTTCTCCTCAGCCATTGCACTACAAACACTCTCTGTTCTCATTCACTAAACCACTTGTTTGACTATCTTAACGTGCACTTCTTTTACTCTTTTACTCCTTTCTATGTGCTTATTCTAACTTTAAGTATTCTACTCTGGCGCAAATATCCGGTCCTAGATCTTGCATATTTTTCATATACTCTTATTCTCAATTCTTTCTAATCAATTTCCTTACATTACAAATATTCTGAACTCCTCTACAGAGAACAATCGGAATGCTTTCCCGCTCGTCTCTCATTTCATCAACCCTTTATGATATGAATTTGTTTGTTTGTATGGTGTTTTTACGTTGCATGGAACCAGAGGTTATTCAGCAACGGGACCAACAGCTTTACGTGACTTCCGAACCACGTCGAGAGTGAACTTCTGTAACCAGTAATACACATATCTGACCCCTCAATGGAATGCCCTAGAATCGAACTCGCGGCCACTGAGGTGGCAAGCCAAGACCATACCAACCACGCCATTGAGGCACTTTTATGATGAGTGTGGATATGATTAACAGCAATATTACATACAAGAAGAGAAGGTAGAAGCTTAATAGCAGATATAAAGTTTTAAAATGTCATTTCTAGTAAATCTGTGGTAGCGGCCAGTGTTTACGTACGTAAATACTTAAAAGGGAAAAAAGGATGTCAGAGTTAGAGTAGGGAAATAAGAAGTTCGGTGAAGAAGAAAGACTGTTTTAAATTACAACGGGAAAACGAAGAGAAGACTGGTTAAATACTGTATGAAAAATAGGCCATTATAAATGGAACATAATGAAATGAGATTGTGTCCAGAGAAATACATAAATAAGTATTTCAAGGAAATTTAAATGGCAGTGCAAAGTTGAATGAATAAACAGAAATCAAGGTATCAGAGATTGATGTGCTGTTAGAGGCAATTTTAGACTGATAAAGTAAATATCCCGCGAGACAAGATTGGATTGATGCAAAAGATGCTGGAATAGACATTAATTTAAAAATGTAAATATAATTGAAGTTAGCTTATCAGTACAAGAATGGAAAGTAAGCGAGGAAAGATGATTCAACAAGCGCAACAATATATTAGGTGACTTAGTATTTTTGAACGAAGTGGTGGTTCCTTTATAAATGACGAACTTGAAAGGCTTGTGTTTTATAGTGGTGTCAATAATAAATGGAAATAAGAAGCTGAAGAAACCAATTGAAAGGTTCTAAAGCATAAGAAAACTTGAGTACGAATGTTAAAAGCAAAGTTATCTTAGTGAAAGAAAGAAAATTATAATTTGATGGCTGTGGTAAGGATAAGAGGAGAATGTACATTGAATTCATTTCGCTATGTAGGAGTGTCTCTGTGGTGTATATAATTACTATAACTTGTTTTCGTTGTTACTTTAAGTGTTAGTTTGTATAGAGGTCTTGAATATTAGTTGATAAAAGTAAAAAATTTATTTACTTTATGTACTCCTTTTTTTTTATGAATTTTGTATGTGCTTATAAATAGCCTACACATTTCCTATTGTTAAACTTTCCCAGTCTTATAAACTTGTTAAATACTTCTTCGTTTCTGCCAGATATCACGTTGCTGCCGTTAATTGAGGAAGCGAATTATTGGGGTATTTTGTAACGGTGTTCACTGTAACAAATTTTAGGAGAAGCTGCCGTTATCTTTCTGTCATATACTTAATGCTTAAGGAACTAATCGAGTCTGTCTGGCTCGATATTTATTTATTTATCTTTTGAATTTTCAGGATAAAGATATGCTGTCATAACTTCACATGACTCCTGTGGCGCATACCTTTTTTTTTTTATCTATCCGAGGACTGTAGAAGTAAATGATAAATTTCACTTAAATATAAAATTATTTTCCATTTTTGTTACCTATATACACACCCGGTCACCGGAACATCCCTCCCTACCGCCTTTCCCTCGGCGCATGCGCAGATTTTCCAACCAAGATTTATCTTCGCCTTTTCTCATTATAAGTTAAGACAATCGTTCAGTTATGGCTTTCACCTCTTCGACTTTCAGCCGGTCGCTTGCCCATATGGGCATTCCCTTAAATCTTATCAGAACATTTGTATTTTTATAGCAGGCAATATCTTCATCCCAACTTACAAGGAAGGGGGGAAAGGAGCCCAGGTTCTTGTGCCCCCTCCCCCCTCCCGTGCAATGGACGGGACCGGCGATCCCCTGCCATGTAAGCATTGCTACCCCACGGTTTAGTACGCCGCTCGCCACATTTGCCCGAACTTGATCTCTCTCTCTCTCTCTCTCTCTCTCTCTCTCTCTCTCTCTCTCTCTCTCTCAGCAAAGTCAAAGATAAATAAGAAGACCCGCCGGAGAAGACCCAGCTCAAGTTCCTCTTGAATGGATAGACATAATATTGGCCAAGAAATAAAAATTGGGTAGATAGGGCGTTAGAGGAGGAGGAGGAGGAGCCGGAACCATTTAGTCGGACATGCATTTTATGCTTGTTGTGAACCCCCGCCACCAATAGTGATTTAACAAGGGACTCGCTCAACATTAATCGTTCCTGCTGCTGCTGCTGCTGCGGCGGAGGTGGAGGTGGCGTCCTGTTCCGCCCGACTCGTCCGTCCAGCCAAGCCGGCGGCGGCTTTTGGGGGGTGTCGAGAACCGGGAATGCTCGTCCTCGTCTTTTCCTACCTCGGATTTATGTCGATCCGGTGCCAATTAGCATGATGTACACCGGAGGGAGGGAGGGAGAGAGAGAGAGATTTGTAAGTCTTCTCAGTTTTAGAAAACGCGTGAAAGTTTGTATTGTATTCCTTGGTTAGACTTACTTTATAATGTTGAAAGTCATCTGCCCTGTAATGTTCTCTCTCTCTCTCTCTCTCTCTCTCTCTCTCACACATACACACGTACACGCGCACACAGAGACGCGCGCAGCGGCGTGAATATACCAACGTGGTGTCCTCTGTTATCGGGTCGATCGCACTGACCTCTGCAGCAGCCGGGCCCCTTTGCACTGATTATGTTTTCACCCCATAGACCATAAAAACGAAATTCGATATGCGTCCGTTAATAATCATTCGCTTCTCGCGGTGCTTTATGGGCTTTCATCTCCCCAGTGGGAGATGCGAGAGAGAGAGAGAGAGAGAGAGACCTCAGGTCGCGTCTATTGCCGAGTCGGAGTTAACGGAAGTCCTGCGTGATGTGCGATAAAATGTTAGAGGGCTACACATAACGTGAGATCCACTTCTCTCTCTCTCTCTCTCTCTCTCTCTCTCTCTCTCTCGTCTCGTCTCTCTCTCTCTCTCTCTCTCTCT
Organism: Macrobrachium nipponense; assembly: GCF_015104395.2. Classification (NCBI taxonomy): domain Eukaryota; kingdom Metazoa; phylum Arthropoda; class Malacostraca; order Decapoda; family Palaemonidae; genus Macrobrachium; species Macrobrachium nipponense. Next base: position 74,682,562 of record NC_087213.1, on the reverse strand, counting down.
CTCTCTCTCTCTCTCTCGTTTTAATGACTTATCCTATTCTTAAAAATCGGTTGATCAAAATCACTTAAAGATTCATTGTGGTATAAAGAACTAGTGACAATTTTACATGATATTTAACAGGATATAAATTCTACCAACAGCACGTACATTATATATATATATATATATATATATATATATATATATATATATATATATTTATTTATATATATATAATATTCACAGAGATGCATGGAAAGCTGTTGAGGATGCAGTACATGTACAGGAAACGGCACCGAGATATAATATGTCATGAAAGGAAAAATACGTACAAAAGAAATGTTTGTAAAAAAGGAACACAAATACATACACGCATACACTCACACACACACACACACACACACACATATATATATATATATATTATATAATATATATATATATATATATGTGTGTGTGTGTGTGTGTGTGTGTGTGAGTGTGTGTGTGTATGTATGTGTGTATGTATATGTGTGTCTGTTTTTACAAACTTTTACTTGTACGTATTTTTCCTTTCATGACATATTATATCTCGGTGCCGTTTCCTGTACATGTACTGCATCCTCAACAGCTTTCCATGCATCTCTGTGAATATTATATAAAAAAAAAATCAATTTCACTCTCAAATTTCTCATACAACTTCTTCTGAACCAACTTCTGATCCCACACCATCTAACTTATCTAGACCCACATTGCTCTTCCGTTATCCCTCCTGTAATGTCTTGCTGTTTCAACAAGGCCTTAACAAACACCTTCCAGAGTTATTCCCATAATTTTAACAACTTGCCTCTATCACCTTTACACTTGAAATAAGAAACAGTTATTCCTCTCACCCATCCCTTTGCAACCTTACCCTCCTACAGATATACCTAATGATGCATCCTCAATACAGTAAAATATGTCATAAACACCACTCGTTGGCAACTTATCACACATATCAGAAACTGGCTAAATATAAGTCAGCGGCGTATTGGTAGTTCTAACCAATGCTTCATTTTATTATTCAGCATTTGCCAAAGACTCCTTTCGTCAGCATCTTTATTTGTCGCTATAAAAATCGCTTTCACAAGAATGAACAAATTTACCTTAACCCTTTGCACTCTTGCACTATTCCAGTCTTTCTTTCAACTATCTTATACATTCAACAAATCCGAAAATTCTTTCTCCATCAGCAAAGAACTACATTTTATCCAAAGTGAGAATCTTTTCATGTGCATCTTTTATTTTAATATCTATGTGCTGTACTTATTTCCTTTTAGTACGACTCCTGGTTCCTCAGTGTCTGCAACCCTAGCCTATTTTTCATCCTTTTTCTTCAATTGTAATATTCCCACTTCTTTTTTATCAGAATTATTTGAACTGATTTTATTATCTCTTAAAAACTTCTTCTCCAACTCAAAATTACTTTTAGATTATTTCAGTTAGATAATGATTAGGCATACCTCCAACTATCCTTAAATGAGGAACATGCTCTTCAAGTGAATCTGTACTAACAAATAATTCAACAGAGTATTTGACCAGCCATTTTTTATGTACTTCTGAATGTTCTTCAAAAACCATGTAGTTCTAACAGTCAGCTCTTTAAAGAATACAATTCTCAAAGACAGTCTCCACTCATCTGCAAATCTGATTTTGTTATCAACCACCTTTTCCACTTAGAGCGCCTTGCCCAACTACCCTCACTCATTTTCCAGATCCAGCCAGGCAGAGCTTTGAACTCCAAAAAAGTTTTTCTTTCATTCTTCTTTGTTTTCCAAAACTATACACGGTATCAGCATTTCTAGTTTTCTAAAAAAAGAAAACTATTGTCCCAGCTTTGTCTCATCGTCCTCACTTTTTCTGTCTGCCATCAGATCTTAAAAACTACTGAGGCTAGAGGGCTGCAAATTGGTATGTTGATCGTCCACCCTGTAACCATCAAACATTCCAATTTGCAGCCCTTTATTTAAGGTTAAAGTTAGCCATAATCGTGCGTCTGGCAATGATATAGGCCAACAACACCGGGCCGTGAAATAAGTTTCATGGGCCGAGGCTCATACACCATAATACCGAGATAACCGAAAGATAGATTGTTTTTGGTGGCCTTGATGTACAGAAAACTCGATTCGGCTTATTTTTTACTTTATTTTATCAGAATCCGATTTTCTCACAGTTCTTGAACTAACACTTAGTTTATCACACTTCCCAACAATTCTAGAAACATCATTCAGCCACCCAAGACTTTATCACACTTTGTGAAAATGCAAGCCCAGGCACATTAAAAGAAAAAACTTTTGGATAAAACCTCGTTTAATCTCTTGGTACAGAGCATTGGGATGCTTCAATGTTATTATATTCTTTTGATTTAGCTTACAGGAATTGAAAGTGATCGCTGCTCACTTCAGTGAGTAAGGCTCATCTTCCACTTAGGGTATTCATACTATTAGGTGGTTTCAGGGTGTAAGGCTTATCTTCCACTTAGGGTATTCATACTAGGGTAGGTGGTCCGAACAGGGTATTCACTAATTAGTGGTCCGACAGGGTTTATTTCATCTATTAGGTGGTCCAACAGGGTATTCATACTATTAGGTGGTCCAAACAGGGTATTCATAATTAGGTGGTCCAAACAGGGTATTCATACTATTAGGTGGTCCAAACAGGGTATTCATACTATTAGGTGTGCGAACAGGGTATTCATAACTATTAGGTGGTCCGACAGGGTATTCATACTATTAGGTGGTCCAAACAGGGTATTCATAATTAGGTGGTCCAAACAGGGTATTCATACTATTAGGTGGTCCAAACAGGGTATTCATACTATTAGGTGGTCCAAACAGGCTATTCATACTATTAGGTGGTCCAAACCCTCCACTAGGCTTTTCTCCACCCTGGTGTACCTATGAGCAGCAAAACTCCCATTTAGTATTGCCTATTTCTGCTGTCCTATAAATATTTTTATTATTATATTTTCCCCTTTTCGGGATCGTTCCAGATTACTCAGCACTTTTTTTTTAGATGAAGTTGCTAGTCTTTTCCCCATTTCCATGGTACCTTCGATCTACAACAGTCAACTAACAACACATTTATAATTCAGTGGTAAGGTCAACAAGGCACAGTGAATGTGTTAGGAGACGAACAAGTCATTTAAACTCCTTAGGTCATGGGAGTGAACGCTGGCCTCTCATAAAGTGAGGCGAGCTTTGAGCAAATAAGTTTAAAAAGTCCGTTATATATATATATATATATATCTATATATATATATATATATATAATATATATATATATTATATATACATACACATTTATATACAGACCAATTTTACTTACTTTTATTTATATACATACATACATTTATATATATATATATATATATATATATATATATATATTGTGTGTGTGTGTGTGTGTGTGTATACACACACGTATATGTTGACAGCTCCTATAGGACTATGATATGAATTAATTGTCCTATAGGGGCTGTCAACATATATGTATGTGTGTATGTGATATATATATATATATATATATATATATATATATATATATATATATATCTGTGTGTGTGTATGTGTATAAATTATATAATACATACGTATATACAATATCTACACACGGATGAATAACTTGTGCTTTATGGGTGTGTTTTCTATTCATTAATTTTAATGGTGACGTTTATTTAACCATCAATTAAAATGTGAGAACCAAAGGTAAGCGTTAATTGATGCTCACCTCACTGGTCGTCCTAAAAATAAGTTGCCCACCTCTCTCTCTCTCTCTCCTCTCTCTCTATCTCTCTCTCTCTCTCGTCTCTCTCTCTCTCTCTCTCTCTCTCTCTCTCTCTCACACACACAACCTTATTCACATTTTAAACAGATAAAAACAAAATATTCATGCCTATACACATTTAACTTCGTTTAGGTTTTTTTTTCTTAAAAGTTATCTTCAACTATAGTGATTATATATATCTATACATACATACATACATACATATACATACATACATACATACATACATACATACATGCATATGTATATTGGGTGTGTGTGTTTTTTTTTTTAGTTCCTTATCTCAAACCTTGCTTCACTGTGTGAGAGACCAGAATTCAATCCCACGGAGGGGAAATGACATGGCCGTGTCCTTAAAAGAACTTTTGAACCATATTGATGGCCTTAGCAGTGAAATTATAAACGTGCAGTTAGTTGACTGGTATAGATCGCAGGTAACATGGAAAAGGCATGGAGACAACACCTTCATCCCCCGAAATTGCTTATTATTTATATCTATTTAGCAAAACTTTGTTATACATATATATATATATATATATATATATATATATATTATATATATATATATATATATATTATATATATAGATATATATATATTATAGTATATATATAAATATATACTGCTGTGGTTAAAAGTAAATTTTGAAAAAGCAAAATTAAGTTCGTGTGTGTAACTACTTTCATTTGGTCCGTGTGAAATGCACCTAAAATATCTTCTCGCTAGCGTGTGTGCATGAGAGAGAGAGAGAGAGAGAGAGAGAGAGAGAGAGAGAGAGAGAGGAGAGAGAGGTTCCATTTACTTTCATGACTGCCGTTGAGTTTCGCGATTTGTTGAGCATCAATTAAAGCCTACCTTTGGCCCTTACATTTTAATTGATGGTTAAGTAAACGTCACCATTAGAGCTAACGAAGAGAAAACACGCCCGTAAAGCACAAATTCTTTACTCATGTGTAGATTTTAAATATATATTCACATTTATATATTGAAAGTTTACAGGTAGAAATTTCATTCAACTAATAGCCTTAGCCAAACATAAGCATTAAATATTTATAGTGACCTATCTGGAAGATTTGCCATATAATCTGTAAGTTTAGTATTCGCCCCCAGTCTGTGACGTCATGCGAAATCTTTCGCTTTTACCCGAAAAACCCGTCATTTCTGGTGGTTTACTGTATCATGGGGCACCTTGCAGGCTCATGATCTATCGCAAAAATAGCAGAAAATTACTTTAACGCTGCCTTTCATGAATGTAGATTATATAAGAATTATAAAAAGATTTCATAATATCCAATTTAAAACAAGTATACGAAACTCACTAGAGACCTCCAACGCAGTAGTTTTTTTCTTATTAGTATTTTTTTCTTATTGGTTTTATTCTTGTTGTCTTTCAGATTCTAGTTGTAGAATAGATGTATAATAGATGGTTTTGATACCACTGAGTCACCTACTGTTCTCGGGCCTTAGTCAGTTTGAAATATGGCCTCCTGATCGTACTGGGGAGCCTTTGCTGTTCTAAATTATTGTTAGAATCTGTACTAAATTGTTATTGAAATCAAGGAAGGTATAGTCTAAATCCTACAGGAAAATACACTTGAAATTTAGATTTTTATTCTGATTACCCACACCGAGGAAGCCATATTGGCCACCTGAAGCAGCTTGAGACTTAGCTGGGTCAATGTTTTTTGCGTTTCATTACACAGAGTGTGAATGTTGTAGTTTCTTGCTCATTTAGGGGACTCGACTGACATTTTTAAGAAGTCTTAACACGTTCAAAGCTTTGTGGTGTGTTGCAGAATTCGAAACCTAAAGAAAAAGACACAAAGATATAACAAGAAGCTGTTGTTCAATGTGCTGGCGCATCAGGTGTACACCGCAAGGGTTCAGCACGGAAACCCGCAAGAAATCGGAGTCCATGATCAATTAGCCTTGATATTAAACTCTGAAAGCCTTGGGTTCCGTTCGTGGTGAATTTTTACACGCAGTGTAACTTCTATTTGAGTAATGAACTTGTTTTGGCTGCTCAAAAAACGCTGTTGCAAGGAAACCAAGGATTTTCGAAGACGCTATGAGACATCTCAATTAAGTATAGTTCGTAAATATTTTACGCTAATTTTCGAGTTGGCCTTCGTAAATTTAAGTACTCCTTGCTTTCATAAACAATCTTGCAACAGTTTTACACCTTTTGCCTAGTCCTCTTTCTTCTTCACTGTTGGTACGTTTATTGACCATATATGTTATTATTGACAATATATGTTATGCCTCCGGACATATAGACATCCCTGTCACATAATGGCGTTACTGCAGAATATAACAGCACATTCTTATTCAACAATATCTTTCTTTTTTTTTTTTTTTTTTTTTTTGCTCCCTGGGTGATGCACCTAAATTTAGAGGAACTATCCAGTAGCCTAGTTTGCATTTTATGTCTCAGGGTTATCTCTGAAGAGCTATTTCTCATATATTTTCATCTTTTTCCTTGCATCAGTAGAGGATATTTTGGTTATATCCAGGCACACGGGATGAAAAGGCGACGTTGCTTTGCACAAGCTGGTTTTGGCGTCAAGAAAAGCTTGTAACTCAAAAGTAAATAAAGTTGTTCGCCTTCACTCTTCGCGATTTCCCACTGAATCCACTCTGGCGTCGATAATCTTTTCATTTGCGTGAGAACACCAAATATTGTATATTTGAGTATCTTTCGGATACACGTTTCGAATGCTTGGCTACTCTCTAACCCAACGAAGGCACCAAAAAACTTACCTTCCGCATAGTCTTCCCAATCCCCTTCCTCTCCTGAGGGTTCCCAATCCCACTCCTACCCTTCCCCTCACCTGAGCCCTCCCCTCACCTGAGCCCTCATACAGGTGTACATACGCTAGTCTCCCGTAATACATTTTACCCGTTACTCAGACTCAGATTGTATTCATCGCTTATTGCGCTTCTTTTTGCTGATCTTTTGGTGTTATGTCTTGGCACAAAAATTTTGTTGATCAGTTGCTGTAAAGTCTTGATGCTGCAGCATTCTCGTAAGCGTCTTTCCTATGTGTATGGTTTCATGACGCTCATATAATGATTATTTATCTGCCTGGTATGCCTTTGTTAGGTATTGAATTTTCTTGAGAAGTTTAAGCACGTTACTGCCCAGGTTATTTTCAAGATGCTTTCAGCCATAAAAATTATTTGTATGTCATAATGTGCGTTCCTTCTCTTTCCATAAGTTTTATGGATATGATGTCTTGTACTGTTTTTCAAATTCTTCCTTTCAAACCAAACATCAAGTGCGGGTCAGAAAGGACTAATGAAGTGTCCCTCGGGATGGAAAAAATTAGATTACTTCTTCATTACATAAGAATTAGAGAACTGTAAACTTAAGACACACAGAGAAACAGTGTATGGAAAAAGGGAAAGTTTTTCCAATTACATTCCAATTTTACCACCAATTGGTTTATATTACCGACACAATCACAATGTTAAGCATACAATGGCAGTGAGCCTCACTGGAGTCGATAAATGTAATCATATAGCATTCAGTGAATAATACAAGTAAAGTTGCATCTAGTATCAATTATATAAAACAACACCGCCAACTCACAAATGAAATGTCTGAGAAGAAAGGTAGAACGAGCTTTCGCTTCCTCAGCGAAAATTTAAACAAATCGTTTTACCTTCCGTGGAAAATGGCCACGACGATGAAAGCGGAATCGAAAAGAGAAACCGAATGAAATTAGTATTTTGTCGTCTTATCTCTGTCGGATGTCTCGAGAGAACTGAGTGAGAACCTATGTTTTGTCTCACACCCGTTTGTATGTCCTTTAGGACGCAACAAGGCAGTTAAAAGCTAAATAAGGAGGCGCTCCTTATTTATAGACCGTGTCATTTGTAGGTTCACAAATTTTCGGTAGAAATTATAAAATATTGTGATGTTAAGCGAGTAGGAACTGTTAATGGCCTATTAACAGCGCGTTTAGAATATAAGCTGGCCGTTCACTAACACCTTATGTGGCCAAAGTGTAAAGTTTCAATTAATAATTCTATGGTAAGAGACTGTGGGAAAATGTTCTCGCAGCCACTTTTACTGAAAAAAAATGTATTTTATTATTCTTCAGTGAAAGAGTCAAAGGTTAATATTTTACCAGAATCTTTATACTTTCTGCTCGGAACCGTTAAGGGAAGCGAGACCATTCTAAGGTAATGTGATTATGTGCTACCACATTAAAATCCAAGTTTTCGTGAGCCTACACCGCGTTTAGTGCCTGGTTTTGTACGAAGATTATTAGTATTATTATCAAAGTCAACTTTCTCAGAAAATTTAAAATCAATATATTGAAAGCGATTCACGAGAAAGGCTCGGTAGTTATTACAGCGAAAATACACTACCGAGAAAATGCCGATGGTATCAGTAAGTTTCCTTTAAAGAGCTTAAGAAAGAAGAGGCATAGAGACTAAACATGTCTGAGGTCTTCATGATCTTCATGCGTGTCAGTTACATAATGCTTTCGAATAACTATGCGAAAAGCGTTAAGTCTTGGTTTCAGGCACTTTCTAATATCTCACAACTCGATAAGGGAATTTTCATTGACCATAGTGTTTAGTGCCCTGGAAATTTTGCGTTCTAAGATAAAAAAAAAAAAAACTATCAAATTTTTGCATTAGGACGCCAGTTTGTTAATTAGGAAATGAAGACGTTCAACTTAAGGAATCTCATTAATTTCGTTAAAAACAGAACGGTAATACGTTTCCTCCTATGGTTTTAAAATTAGTAAACAATAAGGTTAGAACCGAACTGCGGCAAATCAATAATAGTTTGACATTCAGTGGTTGCAGTTTTATTTATGTAATAGATAAGGTGTGTGTAAGGATTCTAGGCTCACCAGTTTTGGAAACAAATTCTGGTAGACAACTGTATGCAATCCTAAATGACAGTATGGTCGCAGTTAGTGATAGCCTTTTTCAGTATCAACATTCTTAAGTCCTGGGTAAGCCTTTCTACAAACACGGATATTCATGAGCGTTGTTGTAGAAAGGTTTCTTCTCCAAGAAAACTGGTATGAAGTGTGATTTTATGGCATCCCTGAATTAGTCAAGAAATATGAATAATCAGTGGGATTAGGATCTTGTAGAGTACGACTTCTGGCCAAGTTTGAAGTATCAAGGCTTCAGTTACTTTGAAAACATGGCAATGTTGTGTTGGCACAATTAGCGTCAATAGTGTTAGTGAAAAATCCCAACCTTCTTACAAAACAATCTTGAAAAATTTTGGCATAACAGATTTCCAGTTATATGGTGTACAAAATATCATATAGATTTTACATCGTTAATTTTCTGACAGGACATAAAACGTTTTGCAAATCTTCACTTTCATGTTTTGGTGAACACAGAAGTGAGGTCAGCATAATCTGTATGAAGGAGGAACCTCGCTACCATTGGCATTTTCGATCAGATCTGCGCAAATATTTTACGAAATTGTTTTATGACTTGTGTATAACAAACTTCCCCATATCGGCTTACGTTTGCTAGGTCCGTGATTTGCGCCCAGCTGCACATAGATACCATCGTCTGCTGGGGTCAAGAAACGGGCTTATGGTTATGAATCTAATCGATAAAGACATGCTAAGGAACCAGATGATCAAATGTATATACTATGTATATATATATATATATATATATATATATATATATATATATATATATATTATAGTATTTTGTGTTCAAAGTTCCATGAGACAGGCGGCTTGGTTCTTTTGCTTTGCCCAGGCCTGGTATAGACACGAAAAGGAGGAATCAAAATCTTGTTTAACCCCGAAATAAACTACGGAATCCACATTTCATAAACCAGAATTGGTAAAATAAAAGAGAACAATTCGATACTGAAATGGAGTAACGATCAGGCCTGGTATGAAATATAGAAAAGAAATAGGCAGGGTTGAATATCTGGAGTAGAAATAAATTTGAGATGTTATACAAACGGATAAATTCATACGAATAACTATGTATTCAACACTGTCTCACAAACTTTACATTTCCGTAGATTTCTTTGATCCTATAATAAATAAAATATTTCGAATAAAAGGTATCTGTGAGAGAGAGAGAGAGCGAGAGAGAGAGAGAGAGAGAGAGAGAGAGAGAGAGAGAGAGGTGGGGGGCGGGGAGTTCTATTATGAACAAAACGAGTTCCTGCCACTTGTTTAGCAATATACACAGCAGATAAAACGAGTTAGATAAATAGGACTGGAAAGCAGAGTTGCAGAACTTTCTCGAACCTAAACGATTATCTTTCTGCTGAAGAAGACCGAACTGTCCTGAATGCAGTGTATTTGTACTGTATTATATATAAATTTACGTTATAAATAGGAAAGAAAAGCATCTTCAGAAAACATCCACATTACTGTTAATATTGTGGATCATTTCGTTGACTTTTTTAAAGGCGTGTATTTAATAAAGAACTGGAGAGGCAACGAAAACTGCACACGACTATCCTGGTCTTGCTTGACTAGTAAATTGCATTGTAACGTAAGCACAAGACCTCTTCGCTGTGTGATGTGTTTCTTAAAGTGTTGTTGATGGGGAATGTTCCACGTAATTTTTTTATTTTTTTGGGGGGGAAGGTTTTTTTTATTATTATTAAAAGATGACCTACAGTAGCATGGTAGCTTTCCGCATATGACAGTACATAATTTCATCAGAATTTAAAAACTGGTATGGTTTGCTAACAGTTTCCTGTGGAGAAGGCTGAGATCAGCTTTCTGATTTTTTTATTATCTCATACAAGAGCGGTTTAGCTATAACTAGGTTTGTTTAGCGCGCCTCTACTTCCTCGACAATAAAGAATATTTTGAAAATGTCCACAGTTTTTAACATTCATCAAATGTAATACGATTCTGCCCGATGACGTAAACATCCGCAAATCGTCTTCTTCCATGGTGAAGTAAGTTAAGCTACTTAAAGCAATTGACCCACTTAAGAAAATTAGTTACTTATCCCCTTTGGATAACAAACAAAAAAGTACATTCGCTTTCCCAAATCTAAGAATTTTCTTTAGGCTCTGCCTAAAATTCCGGAGGAGCGTCCTATTTTTGAATTGGTGTTCCAAGTTTTCGAACTAAGCTTGGGAAGAGACCTATTCCGTAGCACACTGGCCCCATTGCCCCCATTCAAAGTATCAGAAGAGGGCTGCTTTACCGGACCGATAACCCTAGACTCTTCTTGATTCCAGGGAGTGCTTGATGGTAAAGATTTGGCCTTGGTTTTATATAGAAAAGGGCAAACACTTCGGCTTGTATTTCTTGACATTTCTTGATGAAACGGGATCCATACTGCTTGTTGTTTCATCAACTCCTCTGCCCACCAGAGGAATCCCCTTCAGGTGCCTTCCAGGGGAGGCTGAACGCTTGTGTTCTACGAAATAAGTCTATTCTTGGGCTGAGCAAGGGATTCCAGAGGGAATCAATCCAGGGTCCTAGGTTTTATTGTGGAGGTTTCCTTCCAGATTCCAGAGTTTCCCCTAAAAACCGGGGTGAGCTCAGGAATTAGGAAAGTGGTGAAAAACATTTTCCAGTCAGTTCCATCGTTCATTTTCGTAAGCCATTAACTGAAACCTGCAATTAAAGAATCAAATCTAATTTTTGTATTTCGTCTTGCAGTTGCCCATTCAAAAAAAGAAGACTATGGCCGTTTTACACTCCTTGATTCACAAAGTAAGTATTCACAAGATTCTTACAGTAAATTTCACTAATCCGACCATCCTATATATATATATATATTTATATATATATATATATATATATATATA
>NC_087213.1:74653490-74668490 GCF_015104395.2 Macrobrachium nipponense | reverse complement strand
CCTCCTTTAACGTCAAATCCTCCTGCACCTCCTGCAGACTTTTTTTCTTCATTTTTATCCTTATCCTCCTCCCCCCTTTGCCATATCTTCCCATCTTTTTTTTATTCATTAATTATATATTATTATTTACTTTTTGTGGAGCGTCCATTCAACAGTTCCCATTAATGAGATGTCAGTTACATTCTATTAAAATATACCATATCTCTAGCTGGCTTACCTAGATATGCTCTCGTAGATGTTCAGGTACCTATATTATATATATCATATATATATATATATATCTATATATATATCCTATATATATATATATATATATATATATATATATATATATATATATATATATATAATATATATACACGAGATCTTCTCAGTATTTCGTAAGTCCGAAAATGCGTAGTTACTAAAACTGTGATAAAAGTATGCGAGTAAATATATGATTACATATATGATATATACAAAATACACACACATTATGTATATATGTAATGTGTGTGTGGCGCGCTCCTGAGCTCGTGTGTATTTTTACTTTGCATACCTTTATCACAGTTTTATTAACTATGCATTTTGTGACTTACGGAGCGCTGAAAAGAATTCGTATCCAGCCCCAGTCCGTCCGTCCCCCCCCCCCCCTAACCCCGCCTCCTTCTGCTCGCCTTTTTCTGCCGAGTCACGTCAAGGTTGATTTGAAAAAGTTCTTAATAGGGTGACGGCTGAGAAGTGTTTGCTTACACTGTTGACCGTAGAAGAAATCCCGTCCATCTCGCCCTTCGCCTGATATTCTTCTTCCCCCTCCTAACCAACCAACCCCCCCCCCCCCCAACCATTTGGCTCCCCGTTTGCCACACAGCCCCTCCCCCCTTTCCATTTCTCTCTCTCTCTCTCTCTCTCTCTCTCTCTTCTCTCTCTCTCTCTCTCTCTTTATTCCCATTGCTGCAGCAAACTCGAGAGCGCACTTATATATATAATCCACGCTCGTATATTTCGCCTTCCCATTTTCTTCCCCTTAACTGCTTCTCTCTCTTCTCCTCCCCACTTCCCGGCCCCTACCCCCCCCCCCTCCCCAATAACAACTTACACACGCCTTCCCTTCGTCTTCCCCTCCGCCTGCTCCCTCTTCGCCTCTCTCCTTTCCCTCCTCCCCCTCATCGTCCTCCTCCTCCTCCTCCTCTTCCTCCTCACCTTCAGATTCACACAATACATTCCCCTTCCTCTCAGTCATACGTAATGTATTATGTCAGATGAAAAGGGGCAGCGACCGCGCCGCGAATGACGTCCACTTGCTTCGTTATTCTTATTCATAATCCTCTGTATTATTATTCATGAAGGGGAATATGGGTATGGGCGTCAGACCTTCGCCGTCAAAGTCATATTTTCACATTTTACAGGAATTTACAGAAGTCGTCGCTTAACTGGATGCCATTTCGTCATGCGACAAAAAATGTGTCATGATAATTGTTGAAAGAAGGCGTAGATGCAGGGACGCTTTTTATCCTGTGATCTCATTTGACTTCCAGATTTTCAGTAGACAGTTGGTTCTCTCTCTCTCTCTCTCTCTCCTCTCTCTCTCTCTCTCTCTCTCTCTGTTGACGTTCCTGTTTGAGAATTAATCGGGTCGGTTCCTTGTTTACGTAAGTTCAACTCCGCTGGCCTTTGATCTTTCTCCCTTCTGGTAGAAATCGAAGGTCAAAATATACGTAGATCTTTCTTCATTTTGATAGGCTCATAATTTTGTATATATATATTTATATATATTATATATATATATATATATATATATATATATATATATATATATATACTATATGTGTGTGTGTCTGTGTGTGTAGGAGAGAGAGAGAGAGAGAGAGAGAGAGAGAGAGAGAGATACATTTTATGGCATTAGTATATTATGCTATGATAATTTTTCACCCTCTTATAATTCCTGGCAATTATTTAAAAAATAACGGTCTGTAAAAATGCAAATTCCTGCTGAACATGAATCCATTTTTATTTCTTTTTCTTTTTTTTATTCTTATTATTTACCTTTTTTTTTGTGAAGGGTATCCAGGATGGGCAGCGATCCGGGTACAGAGTAATGAAGAGTTAAGGAGACCCCATATGGGCTGCGAATGATTGATAACGATCCTCTCGTACTCAGAGCTAACAGGTCTTTCTTTGCTTTTCATCTTTTTTTTTCTACTAGGTTTTTTCTTTCTTTCTTTTTTTTACATGGTGGATGGGCAAGGGATCCATGGAGGTTGAAGCAGATTAAGAAGAGAGAGAGAGAGAGAGAGAGAGAAACTAAGTTAAATTCGCATGAACAGTTTGTTACATTAACTGCCAGCGAAGAGGATTTTTTCATTCCCTGAACATCTGACGAGGCTCTGGCGATTCAGGCCGGGACAAACGTGATGAGAAGCTGAAGGGCGCTGTGATGTCGAAGGCGGAGGCGTGTGAAGAGAAGGGCGGAAAATGGAAATCGAAAGATAAAGGAAAGAACCGAGAGTATTTGTCCAACGTCGGTTGGCAAGAGGCATCACTTACGCCGGGTCGAAGGTCCTCGGCGGGTTCCTTTGACGCCATGTGATCAAGCCTAACGATAGCTAATGGCTCGACAGGAAGAACTCTCTTTCCTTTTCACGAAGGACTGACTCTCCCTCTTCTCTGATTTCCCCTACAGGAGTCATAGGGCTGGACCCTCTCGTCGAAATTTGAATTGAGGATATGCTATTCTTCTCTCTATCTCCATACATCCCACCCCCAACCCCCCCACCCATTTTTTTTTTTTTTTTTTTTTTTTTTGCCTGCTAGGGAATTTAGCTTCCAATTCATGTTTTGATTCGTTCCGTATCTTTTGAGGATAGTTGGGATTATGTTATTTCTCTATGTATCCTCATGCTGTACAAACTTTTGGCTTTATTTATAAGATATATTTTTATTTGTCATTTAGATATGGTTTTATAGTTATATTTGGCCTGAATAAGAGTGCAAACCTGAGGTTTCCGATTTGGGACTGATTTTTTATTCATTCTTGGGGACTGATTTATTTATTAAATCATGGGGGCATTTATCATAGCCAGTAAGCAGTTGGAATTGTACGTTGTGAAGTAAACATAGATTCTCATTGAATATCTCGCTTGACCGCAAACCACAATTATGATAGGACTGATATTTTTCATATCTGTATCTCTGATTCGGGCTTTAGTTTAATAAGCCACAGATGACACCCAGGTTTTGCCAACTCAAAATACACCAGAGCATATCGATGCCGTTAACGTTCAACATTATCCAGTCAGTGGCAGTGCCGGAACTGAATATTCTTATTCTCTTACCCAAATGTTTGTCCTGCTTCGATGATGCTTCACAACATGAACTTGAATTAAGCATGTTCAGTGATCATCCTGTCCCTTCAGGCACACTAACCCGTACTTAACTGGTCATTTTAGTCCTTGTTAAAAGATGTGTGCTGACATCAAGCCATCTTAATCTAAGCACTTCTACTGGCTATGCTGATAATTCGTGGTCCGAGGATCCTAAGTACTTCGAATATTTTGCCACATTAGCGAATGAAGAAGAGGTGTGTGCTTCAGTTTCACTTAATCTTAGTTGTTTTGGCATAAACAAAAGAAAACTCAATTTTGCGTATAAAAAAAAATCATTGTTATCAGATCTTTCAAATTTATGTAAATAAAATAAAAAGCGAGGTCCGATTTTACATATGCTTAGAATGACAGGAAGACTTCCCCAGTATAATCTCTGATGTTCCAGATTAGATTCATCATAGGATGAAAAATGACCACGTGAAAAGCGGGCTACTAGACAGACAGTAAGATTTAAAATAAAGTAGTGTGTTAAATCTTTAATTAGTGTCATTATATATTAATTGATAAAAACCGTCTGACACTAGTCCACAATCACAGTTGGGTCTACTGGTAGGCGGCTGGCCAGTGTCAAACAAAGGGCTTTGCGAAAGCCAGAGCATTGCTCTACTTCTCTGAGCAACGCCTGCATGCAGGGTTTTCAAACGTTGGTGCAACAGTGAACTCGCGTTTGCAAGACCCGTAATGGGTAACAGCATCAGCTGGGAACAAGAAAAGGGGGCTAATTATTTATGTATTTTTAAATACAATTTTAATTATATTAATTAAAGTGTATATATAAGTGTACATAGTATATTATATGTGGAAAATGTATTGGTATAATACTTTATTACTGCAGTTGCCGTTAATAACTTAGGACTGCGACCTGCATTTGCCTTATGGGTAATATGAAGAGACATAATGATGGTACAAGAATTGTGTATATATATATCATTTACCTCTAGAACATTTTTCTTTGCTTTTATTGTCTCTACTTGTATTTCATTCGCTCAGTACCTCCATTAATCACTGTAAAAAAGGATAACACCACAGACGATATATATATTAGAGATGGTTGCGCACACTTAAAACTATATTTTAAACTACGACCTGGTCCAAAGTCCATTTGTAGATGCATCGTGTGTGGCTTAGATGTTTTGTTGCTATAAGATTTTTGTTCCTATTAGTGACTTATTAGTTGTGGTGTTATCTTCAGTTTACCTTAGTAAACTTATATACCTTACTTGCTGAAGTTGTCATTTAACTTTTCTTTATTTATACGTAGTATATACTTACTGTGCGTAACCTTATAATTTTCCTTCTCATCATGTATATGTATATATAGTTATATATATATATATATATATATATATATATATATATATATATAATATAGTATTATATATATGTATATATATATATATATATATATATATATATGATATATATATATATTTTCTATATATGTGTGTGCATGTATGTATAGATGTGTACGTATGTGTTTAAACATAGGCACATATCTATATATATTGAAAATAGTGATTAGACAGTTTCAAGGCGTTATTTCATCTTAGCTCTGTAATGTCTGAGAGAATTCTGGCAATATCGGCCGTGTGTTTTACGCTAGCTGTTCCCACGACCGTCTCGGTGCCAGATCAGAGAGAGAGAGAGAGATTTTTGAGGGAGGAGGGAGACGAGAGAGAGAGAGAGAGAGAGAGAGAGAGAGAGAGAGAGAGAAGCGAGATAGGGGAGAGAGAGGGTCTTTCTTGCACAGCTGGTTGGGGAATAGAATTGGCAACGCATAAGCTGGGTTATCTTTGTTTCCATTATTCTAGATAAATGTAACGTGTTGTCATGCTAGTACATTTTTCGTTGGTAGCAGGTGTTTTTTTAATTTTTTTTAATAACAGAATTCAAGGTAACAGGACTCTTGTTGTTTATGGCGGTCATTTATATAAACAGGTTTGCATGCTCGTAAAATATTTGCAACATTTCCTTTGCAATTATCTACTGCATGACGTTCAATCACTTGTAATCAATGTTTATCGTCCGGATTAATTGGTTAGTTGACTGATATCATGAACTCAACCATGGGGAGACTTCATTCCATATATGAATTTTTTTTTTTCCTCGTATGTAAAACACTTTGGCGGCTATTTCGTCCAAGCCTCGATGATCCAATCAAACAAAATGTCATGTAGATTATTTACAACTGTCAAGAGATATTATTCTTGTATGACGAGTCTTGTTGTTTCCTGCTTCATATTGGGTCCTTTGAAATTTCGATTTATGCCTCTTTTGCTTACGTTTTTTGTCTCTAAGGGGCGAATATTTTAGAGGCTTTCGAATACCGCGGCTTCATCCTAGAATCCCTCACGTTACCCCGATAATATCTCTTCATCTCCGATAACGACAAGCATCGTCTTTTGGTTTGACATAGCAGCCCTCAGTGAACCTGATTACATTTACGCGATTGTTTTAGGATATCCTGTCGTAAATGCAGCTCCGCTCGTAACCTGACCTATAAAATCGATAACATTTTACGCAATGTCCTAAGTGAAACAACGGCCTTTATGGGATGCTGTTGGTATTGTGTCATTTACCGGAGTAGGACCTTCGAGTTTTAATAGATAGAAAATGTGCTAAAGAAAACGATAAAGAAAACGAAGGTTTTGAAATTGGATAGGTCTTTCTTTTCAAACTAACACTCGGTCTTATTACCACCTTTTCCGATTGAGTGGTCATAATTTTATTAAAGCAGAGGGAAGGCACCTGGACTTTGGCAACGAAAGCGTAT
This sequence comes from Macrobrachium nipponense, assembly GCF_015104395.2. Taxonomy (NCBI): domain Eukaryota; kingdom Metazoa; phylum Arthropoda; class Malacostraca; order Decapoda; family Palaemonidae; genus Macrobrachium; species Macrobrachium nipponense. The sequence goes on along the minus strand of NC_087213.1, from coordinate 74,662,352 downwards.
CTACGCCATCAAGCAAATTTTAATAGTTTTAAAAAGCAGTGAGAGCTATTTAATGATTCTTTTTATTATCTATCTTTCAAGGTAATGAATTTTATTGTGGTTTGATTCGTCTATGAAAGAAACATTTCATTGTTGAACTGGTTAAACGTATTTTGGTTGAATATGTTGATCAGAGAGAGAGAGAGAGAGAGACAGACAGACAGACAGACAGACAGAGATAGTATTTTGTAGTATGTTTCTCTGTAAACTCATTTGTTTTGCCGGTGAATTAATGTATGTACATTTAGAACTACTGTATTGGCTGCATTGGAATCTAGCCTCCTGTGGGGGCAAGCCAGCCTCAATGGGTGCCGGTCCCAAGCCCGGATAAATAGGGAGGGTTGGTGTCAGGAAGGGCATCCGACTGTAAAAACCCACGCCAAAACCAATGGAATGAGTCGTGATATTGATGAGAATAGGGCTAGGGCGTACTCCGTAAACGACGCACAGACACATCGCCCTAACTCTGTGACAAGGCGAGGGCTACTGCATCATGAGCGAGTGCAGCTAAAGAAGCGAGCTCTAAATGTGATCAGAATAGGCCAGCTCAATATTGGGTCTATGACAGGAAGAGGAAGAGAGTTGGCAGAGTTAATGAGGATAAAGAGAGTGGATATTTTGTGTGTGCAGGAAACTCGATGGAAGGGTAATAAAGCTAAAGAACTGGGGGATGGCTACAAGTTAATCTATAGTGGAGCAAATGAGCAGGGTAGGAAATGAAGAATGCAGTGACGGAAGTGAGTAGAAAGAATGACCGCATTATGAGAGTGAAGATATGTTATGAGGGGAAACAATGAACATCATTAGCGCTTATGCTCCACAAGTGGGCTGCACAGAGGAAGAAAAGAGCCGTTTTTGGAACGAAATGAGTGAGGTAACGCAAGAACTGGAAGAGCAGGAGAGGACTGTAGTGGGGGCAGACTTTAATGGACATGTCGGAAATGAAAAGGATGTAATTGAACGTGTGCATGGAGGACATGGGATTGGGGAGAGAAACCCAGAAGGAGAGAGTATAGTAGACTTTGCCGTGTCCTTTGATATGGCAATAGTGAACACATTCTTCAAAAAGAAGAGGGAGCACTTGATAACATACAGGAGTGGCGGTAGATGCACACAAATAGATTACCTCCTTTACAATAGATCAAGGCTGGTGGAAGTTAGGAATTGTAAAGTTATCCCAGGTGACCACGTGGCCCCCCAACATAGGCTCCTTTGTATGGATTTAAAGATGAAAAGAGAAAAGAAAACGAAAAAGAATGGGGTAAAGAAAATCAAGTGGTATAAATTGTTAGGGAGGGATAATGATAAGAAGAGAGAGTTCGGGAGGAGAGTGCTGGGAGAGGTTGATCTGGGAATTGAAGATGTGGGAGAATGGTGGAGGCATAATGCATCAGTGATTAGAAGACATGGAAAAAAGGAGATACTAGGGGAAACATCTGGAATAGTATGGGAGGAAAAGGAGAGCTGGTGGTGGGAAGAAGAGGTGGGGGAAGTGGTGAAAGGTAAAAGGGAGGCAAAGAAGAGATTTGAAGAGTCACAGCTGCAGGAGGACAGAGAAAGATTAAGAGAAAGAAACAAAGAAGTAAAAAGGGTGGTAGCTCAAGCTAAGGCAAGGGCATATGAAGAGGTTTATAATGAACTGAAAACCAAGGAAGGGTTGAGTAAGATGCTCAAACTGTCAAAAGTAAGAAATAAAAGAACAAAGGACATCACCCATATTAAGCAAATGAAAGATAGGAATGGTACTGTCGTAAAAAAGGAAGAAGACATCCTGAAAGATGGAAAGAGTATTTCGAACAACTGCTAAATGAAGAAAATGAAAGACTTGTAAGAGAGGATGGACAAGTAAACATGGGAATGGTAATGGGGATATCTAGGGATGAAGTGATACGAGCCTTAAAAAGAATGAGAAATGGGAAGGCAACAGGACCTGACTTAATCCCAGTCGAAGTTTGGAAAGCCTTAGGAGAGGAAGGGGTAGACATCTTGTATGATCTGATGGTAAAAATATTCGAACAGGAAAAGATACCAGAAGAATGGCGGGAAAGCATATTGATACCTATATTTAAAGGTAAAGGTGATGTCCAGGAATGCAGTAATTATAGAGGTATAAAACTAATGTCTCACACGTTGAAGATTTTGGAAAGAATCATAGATAGCAGGCTGAGAGAGGAAGTTAGAATAGGGAAGGAACAGTTAGGATTTATGAAGGGAAGCGGCACAACGGATGGAATATTTTGCATAAGGCAGCTAATGGAGAAATTCAGAGAAAAACAACGAGACCTGCATCTGGTATTCATAGACCTTGAAAAGGCCTATGACAGAGTGCCAAGGCAAGAAATATGGAGATGTTTGAGGGAAGGGAGAAGATGGTGCCGGAAAAGTATGTCAGAGTTATTCAGGAGATGTACAGGAATGTGTATACTAGAGTGAGGAGTAGTGTTGGTGAGACGGATGGATTTGAGATAGGAGTTGGATTACACCAGGGGTCAGCACTTAGCCCATTCATCTTTAACATCGTGATGGATGTAATGACCAGGGATGTTAGAGAAGCAGTGCCATGGTGCATATTATACGCGATATGACATTGTGTTGTGTTCAGAGGGGAGGGAGGAGTTGGAGGGGAGGTTGGAGAGGTGGAGAGCAGCACTTGAGGAGAGAGGAATGAGAATAAGCAGATCAAAAACGAATATATGTGTTCTAGTATTACTGAGGACGGTGGAAGTAGCATAAGATTGGGTGGGGAAGAAATAAAGAAAGTACAGAAGTTCAAGTACTTAGGGTCCGTATTGGAGGATAGTGGAAGCATGGACCAAGAGGTGAGACACCGAATTCAGGCAGGATGGAATAACTGGAGGTCTGCATCAGGGGTACTCTGTGACAAGAAGGTCCCTCTGAAATTGAAAGGAAAGTTCCATAGGACGGTGGTCAGACCAGCAATGTTATATGGAACAGAAACGGCAAGTATGAGGAAAACAGAGGAGAAGAAGATGGATGTAGCAGAAATGAGAATGTTGAGATGGATGTGGGGGGAGTAAAACAAGGGAAGATAGGATTAGAAATGAGTATATAAGAGGATCAACAAAGGTAGCTGAAATATCAAAGAAAATACAGGAAGGAAGGCTTCGATGGTATGGACACCTGTTACGAAGCGAGGAACGTCATGGTTGGAAGACATACGATGGAAATGGAAGTGCGGGGTAGAAGGAAGAAGGGAAGACCAAGAAAGAGATGGCGTGATTGTGTAAGGGAAGATATGGAATTGAAAGGTATAAATGAGAACGAGGCACAAGACAGAAATCGATGGAGACGACTCATTCGTAATGGCGACCCCATATAAAAATAGGTTTAAGCTAGGAAGAAGTATTGGCTGCATTGGAGTTCAGTATTTACTCTTCTCCCGCACAATTTCACGTATCTATTTTAAGCTTGTGACAGCCTCGTCAGTATTTTAATTGCACTTTTACATTCCGCCACAGTTTTATTGCAGAAATATACACGCTTTATTTACCAAAGAATCCGAATGGCTTGTGCAAATCGACACTGCCTGGACGTTACAAGTTTTAACAGGGGCAACGCCTATACCCAAATACACGGTTTTTATAAGATCTTGTCTGTGTAGCCTATCGTAAATTTATTGTTTCTTTTGTATCGCATTATGATCCCTTCGTATGTGCTTAAGCGTGCGTTGTCTCCGTCTTCTGCAACGAAATGAAGCGGTGAATGAGGTATGCTTTATACTACGTACGTGGAAGGGCTATGCTCTCTTTGCTTATAGTGATTCTGGATCTCTCATAATTTCGCCAAAATTCTTCATTCCCGCATATCAGAAGCCCTTTGTAGACTTCAGTCGCGGTGTGACGATGAGATTTTTTAATTTCCCCGAGCTCAAATAAAAGCACGATGACTGTAAAATCTTAGCAGGAATTCAGACCAGGGTACCTCCACTCTGCATACTTATGTAGGGATAGTGGTTGAGTGGCTCGCTGTAGACTGGATGTTACTAGTAAGTCTATACACGAAGTTCATCACCCTTAGGCTATATGAGCGACCATTAACTTTTATTCCTTCTTGCTGCCGTAAGGTAAGATTTAAACTTGGATGCAAGTTCGAGTCTCGACAAAGTTTTAACATCTGCGGTCATTTTTAATGAAAAATCTGCAGCAATGTCGAGTTGTGAATAACGTGAAATGGGAAGAACAATGAATTAAATCTTAGAAAAGGAAAGCTTACAGAAATCAAAGGAAATGAATCCTGGATAATAATAAGGTAGTAGACCCTCTGTTAAACTTGCGTTGTTCAATATGGATGGCTGCATGGTACTATAGTAGATTCACATCAACGGTCAACCGTGCATTTGATGTCTAGCCCCGTCCTTACGACGCTCCTACAGGGGTGGAGACTCAGTCGCTCTCGAGAGTTCACATAGGTAGTATCTGCATTCCGAGTTCTCCTGAGGGATACTTTTGAAAGGAGAGGTGGAACATACATCCTACCTATGTAAACTCTCTCGAGAAACTTTCAGCCCTGCGTTCGGCTTATCAACAGCCAATCAGGAGCGTCGGAAGGGACGGGCCTAGACATCAAATTCACGGTTGATGTGAATCTACTATAGCTAATTTTGTATTGAGTCTTCTCAATTTTCTTTACACTGTTGTTCTTTTCTTTTCTACGTTAATATTTAACAATAATTGGCCGATGTTCATACTTTGGTAAAGACCAAAGTATGAACATTGGTCAATTATTTTCCAGAAGAGAAATAAATTAAATGGAAAATTTAGGTGACTCAATATAATAATAATAATAATAATAATAATAATAATAATAATAATAATAATAATAATAATAATAATAATAATATAATAATAATAATACACTGTGCAAAGAGTATACAACGATCGAGCGATTTATTTCCACATTGGTACACATTTAATTTACATTGGACAAGACAAATTTATCCAAATGTCATGTGTTGGCTGTTAAAGGCTCAGTTTACAAGTAATAGTTTGATTCTTAATAGCGTGTTATTTTAGAATACGGAGATTCCTTTCTTATTCTCTGTCGTCTTTGAAGTAAGCTGTCTATTTGCAAATGGCATTTCATTCTCCTTCATAGTTGTTAGCTTTTTATAACAATGTAGTGTCTGGAATAGAAATGAGTGCGGTCACCTTCGCAATGAACTATTCTTGAAGCTGAGATCCTTTACTCTGTATTTTTTTTTTTTTTACTTTTATTTTTAACTTTTTTTTTGTGCTACCTAAAGGAGTAATCTCTAACTTCGTCTTCGTTTTCTTTACTTTATGTTCTCGGATCTCTTCATAGAGATGAGTAAAGAGAGAAATGAATATTTTATTCAGCAAATAGTACCATGACCCCTCATCCTACTATATTTGATTCTCTCTCTCTCTCTCTCTCTCTCTCTCTCTCTCTCTCTCTCTGTCATCACCTTTTCGATCCTTCACCACTCCATCACGAGAGACAAGGACACGTATAGAACAGGGAATATATCTTAGCGGTAATAGGACTCCTGCGGTTGTTATGATTTATATTATATCACTGTTGGACAATGCACCGCTGGTTGGAAGGCACTAGCCCACGAAGCCAGCTGACTCGTGAAAACGACCCTTAGATACGGAGGAGATAAGGCTGGAAATCGGCCGGAGATGGCAACGCCCCTACGGTTGTCGAGATGGTATCGGCAGGTCGCCTCGGGTTTTTATTCTCCAATAATCCTCTCTTCTCCGAGCACGGATTGTATGTTATGGATTCCCGATAAGGTGGTGCACTCGCTAAGTGGCAAAGCAGCTATCATGGAGACATTGCCGCGTGGATGATCGGAAGGTTTGAGACCAATCAGGACCGATTTCCTTTCTGGGTGTCCCAAGTGATATCGAAGATTGTAGAGCGTGTTCTCTGGAAGATCTTCGGTGACCTGAGTTTGGCCTGGAAGAACACGGTTGGTGAAAGGAGTCACTGACTGGGCCGCGCCATCAAGCCCTCACCTGTGACTTATGGAGGAATTGTATGAAAATGAGACTAGGAGATCACTTAGCTGGCTGCCTTGGTGAGGAGCGTGTGCATTAAGAATCCGCGTCTGAAAACTACTGATTGGTTTATTGCTGTGGTAAAGTATTATCGCTGTGCGGAAGGATAATATAGGTGTTTGCAGTAAACAGATTTGTACCATGTTGAAATATACAACTGAAACTGATTTCTCATCACTAAAATACTCCTTCAAGTGGAATTAAACAGGTTTCAGAGAAACTGAAGAAATAGAAAAATGCCTGTTCCAGTTTTTTTTAACGATCTTGGGCATATAACAAGTAGATTACGTCAAGTTTCACATTTAGCGCCGTCTTTATTTTTGTCTTGACGTTAAAGGGGCCCAATTTTTTTTATCGCTCCTAACATAACATTCTCTCTCTCTCTCTCATCCACCACTAAATATACTGTGCAACACAATTGCGTATCTTTGTGCGTTTTTTAATGGTATGTAAATAGATTACTATGAAGTTGCATTGGCATTATAAATAAACGATTTTTTGTACTTCTTGTAACGTGAACGTTAAGTAGATGTGTTCATTTCTCTTATAGACGACCTTCATATCAGTAAACCCTTCAATCCGACAATTAGCTGTTAATATCTTGAAATGCCAGCTGTGTATAAACATTGTGTCTATTACGGTAATTGAGGTTCAATTTTATTTTGGTAGCTCAAATTTGCCATGGAAATACTACTACTACTACTACTACTACTACTACTATGGTCCCATCGAGCTTTACAGCTGAGGATGTGCGTGCAACTCTTGTCAAATACTCCGCTTCTAATAACACCTCCTCTACCTCGCTTCATCAACACCACAGTGACCTTCGGTATTTACTTCCTTATTTCCTCGCTGTCATGGAGATCTTAGTCTTATATTCTGTACGTAGTAGCATTAGGAGTGTGATTTCAGTCATATGACGCGAAAGCGTTGTGTGAAATTTTAAAAATCAGTCTCTGAGTTGCGTAAACCTTTCGTTATAACTGGCAAATGCAACTGCAAGATTTAAACGTAATTTATGCGAAAGACCTTCTCATAAGAATATTGCTCCTAAGACATTCATGCACCCGAAATCATGGATGTTAAAGATACCACTACGGCTTTATTGTATCCTGGAAATTCACTCTAGTTTATCATATCAACGCTCTAATCAAATATGTTTCTTAATATCTTCATTTGCATTTGCAAATAAATAGATTGCATTGTACGGTGTGTAGGCTGATCAGAGTAGCTCGCTCTCTTTATAATGTGGTGTGCCGATAAGCCATTAATCCAAATGTTGTATGATCGACTAACAAGAGTATAATTGCTATGTAAGATATTAGGTGGGTGGGGCCGGTTGACATCGAGGTCTTATCAGCTAATAGGCATCGCGTGCCCATTTGTGATTGGAGGCCTTGCTGATAGAAAGGGCGTGGTTTCCTGACATTTTCATCTGATTGGGCAATCAGCGACATGCACGCACCTATTGACAGCCAAAGAAAACCTGATTTATCTTATCAGAAACAAAAGATCGAAGTCGTCCTCCTGGGAACATGAGAGTCACACGAGGTTATAACCTTTCTGACGCATAGTTGACTTCATCTGATGCCTTCATTGCCTTTCTGCTTAATGCTGTGTTGATGTCAAGCATAGGGCGAGATCAAAACGTTATATTGACCTGTGTCGATTATGTTTTTAAAGCTTCAGAGGCCTCTTACGTATCCACCGGTTTTTGTGTGACAACATTAAAGGGTTGGAGCCGAAATATTTTATAAAAGGATCAATTTCTTTTAGATAGGTAGGCACAAACCTTTGTTTAAGTTTGCATCCACTTTGAGTCAGCCTTAAGTGTGATGAGCAGTTAAATGACCAGATAATCTTGCCTCCGTACTAATAGTTCATACAGTAGAGAACTATGTGTACAGGTGTAATTATTATTATTATTATTATTATTATTATTATTATTATTATTATTATTAGTAGTAGGTAGTAGTAGTAGTAGTAGTAGTAGTAGTAGTAGTATTTTTTAGAAGATGAACCCTATTCATATGAAACAAGCCCCCAGGGGCCATTGACTCGAAAATTCAAGCTTCCAAAGAATATGGTGTTCATCAGAAAGAAGTAATAGAAGGTAATGGGAAATACGAAAGGAGAGATAACTTATTAAAAAATGAAAAATAAATTAAGAAGTTAATAAATAAATAGATAAACATGTAATTCAATTATTAAGATATATGGAGAATTATATTAAGGTTGTGATGCATTGCATCTTCACTTGAACTTTTGTGGTTCCAGTTGCACGACGTTTCAGGGAAACTGCTCCACAATTTCTTCCACAATTTGGAACCGCAGTATAAACGGAGCTTTCATTTTTTTTTTTTTTTTTTTTTTTTTTTTTTTTTTTTGTGATTCGGAATTAGTAAATAAACACGACGGGAGTACTAACCAGATGAGTGATGCGTGTTACCTGTTGATTCAAAGGGTTAAGTTGATGTTAGACGTGAGAACACTTGGCCAGCAGTTTCAAAAATTTTTAATGATCAAAATCTCAATGAAATGTTTAGGCTAAATGTCGTATAAAAAAATGTAAACTAAGTCTTCCCAAACGTTCCTATTAAAAACAAACTCGCTTATAACTTGATGCCATATGTGTGTCTCTTCATAATTTTTTTTTTTTTTTTTTTTTTTGTGCTACACCCGAAACAAAACCAGTTTCTGCGATTCTTAATGGTGGCGTAAGTGCTACATGCTGGAGAATGCTGCCATGATATAAATAAATGCTGCTGCTACGGCTTTC
>NC_087213.1:74640990-74648490 GCF_015104395.2 Macrobrachium nipponense | reverse complement strand
AATTAGCATCTTTTTTTATTTTTTATTTTCATTCTTATCTCCCTTCAATAGCCCCAGGGAGATTGTATGGGGGTGGGAAAAACGGCTCCGAATCGCGCCAACGCAGAGGTCAGGTGATTGTCGAGGGAGATTAAAGGAGTCGTGTCATGGACGCCTCGGGGTATGCTTCGCTTTCCAGCCAACAAGGCCAATTTAGATTGTGCTGCATATCTATGATTGTATTGTTGAATTAAACATATGCTTTACTTTAACTGTAAGGTAGATCCATAGAATTACATCCAACTTAATTTTCTGCTTCGGAAAAAATGGAAATTGACGAAAATGTGAGTCACTTGATTAGAATGGAGAGGTTAGGCAAGATGAGGAAGATAGCAGTCTTTGTTCCAAAGAGCATTGTTGGTGTGACATCGTAAGTCTCGTCCGTTCCAGAAGGCAGTTTTAAATGGAGGTAGAATGAGATGATGTCATGACTCGCCCATCGTGCTTCGCATTCGAGAAATTTATTAGTGCCTTGATTAAAAGGAACTCCCTTTTTAAACGTGATTTCATGTGTTCCTAGGTGTTTGCGCAAATAGATTTGTCACGTGTCTGTTATGACATTTAACATCCTGATGCAAATATAAGGTCATTTATTTTGTACTTAAATATAGTGAGGCTGACTTATTTGTTTTGAAGGTAATACAAGAAAATATATATCCGTGTATTCGTGCTGCGTTTGTTTCTAAAGATAAAGCTTCCTGCGTATTAGACGATCTCTCTCTCTCTCTCTCTCTCTCTCTCTCTCTCTCTCTCTCTCTCTCTCTCTTTGAGAAAACTGCAGCATCTTAGAATTAACATCACATGTGTTTTCTTCCATAAAACTTAGTTACACGTACATAAGCTTGTCCGTTAAGCACAAGAGCGACTATATTCGCTAACCTTTGATTATATTGTACTGTATGCGTCGTATAATATTAACACTGATGTGACTGGTTATGTTCTTTGGAGTTGAGATACTGACACTAGTCCAGAGACTATACAACGGCTGTTATCCGTAGGCCAAACTGAGTGACTGTCTGGGCACATGCTGATGAATAGCCTCTGTTGGAATCCATAGATAGCACACTACCTAATAGATCATCGGATTCTCTCCAGCTTCTAACACGTCTTGCATTGTTCTTCTGTAGCAGTGGCTCTCTCGAGGCATATTGGTAGCGCTTTGGACTTTAGGTCTTACCTTGCTCATGTCTGGAACAAAATTCCAGGCTTTCTTATAGTGAGTGATTTAGGTAATGGGTTAGTTAGTCAAAAGGTGTTTGGCAGGTCAAAGAATATGCAAAGAAACACAGTGAAAATAAATGTTTTTGATAAACATAGGTTTAGCTTTGTCGTATATATTTTTTTATTTTTTCCTTTATCATGGAAAGAATTGTGAATGCAAAATGTTTAAGAGGGTTAAGTGTCCATTTTGACATTCATTACTGTTTAGTGGTCTCCATTAGTATTTGTAAGATTTTATTTTCTGACTATTTGAGAAATTGATCTATTCTGGAAGATTTTATTCCAGTAATCGTGGAACTTAAGGTCACTGGCTCTGATTCTCGGACCTCGTCGTTATCTGTTGTTGCTCACATCATGCTTGTTAGGTATGTTGCAAACTTTCATAATGCATGTTTTATGTATATGTATATGTATGTATATATATTATTCTATTTTGTTCGTTTTCACTCCCTAGGGAAAATGAGTTAACAGACTGAAAAATTTGACCGGTGACTGGAGGACGAGAGATCAGAACAAAAAAAAAAAAAAACAATAAGGCATTAAGCCGATATTACAGAGGAAGGAGGAATTTACGTAAAAGCTGGACTTTAGTTTTAAATGCACTGTATTTGCATCAATTTACAGAGGTCCAGGAGACTAATAATTGATTGGTTGATTGGTCGATCCACCGGAACACGTGGCTGGAGCAATCCAGACACGACGTTCAGAAATTTTGCGCAAACATATTGAAATTGCAAGCCTTGCTCCAAGGGTTTCCAACTTCTACCATAATCAAGCACGGTGTTTGTCTGCAAATAGATAGGACACTGGCATAAGGCGGGGGTGGGGGTGGGGGGGGGGGGGGGGGCACACGAGGGCGAACATTACACACTACTTTCTTTCAGTCAAAAAGGCCACTAATGGGGGGAATGAAATGACTGGGAATTTACACAAAGAGAACTATTTCATTGCTTGAATTTACTAGGGGGATGTTCACTAGTATCACAAGGGGAGTAATCACAGAATGGAACCCAGATGGGGAGCGAGGAGGGTGGGGATGAAAAACTAAACAAGCCACCTTGGAAAAATGAAATGAAATACAGACAAAGGTCAAACAATTCCCTGGCTGAACTGGAATTACTCTCACAGTACCTGGATCCTGGGGGGGTTGGGCGGTGGGGGGCTTGAACGTAGTCTTCTCCTTCTTGAGGTTTCCATGCACTATGGACTTTTAAAAAATACTTTGGACTTCCCAGAAGAGACCAGAGGGGGGGGAGAAGGCGGCGTCTGCAGGGCGCAGTTGAGGAGATCTGACCTCTCTTAGGTCTGGTGTGCTTCTGAGAGCGAGCCGCTGGCCTCTGATCCTTTTAAGTCCTCGTCTCTGTATGGGGTAATTCCATCAACCAATGGGAGAAGAGATAGCTTTTTCGAGAGAATGAATGCTTAAGTTCAAAGGGGCAACTTGCATATAGACAAAGATGCATGAAACTGGATAAGACCTTACTTTCCTTGGTTCATGGCTTTAAAGTCTTGAAACAAATATATATATAATTAGTATATATAGTATATAGATATATATATATATATCTTAGATATATATATTAATGCTATATAAGTCATATTACATTTCTGTGATTCATATACATATATCGAGCTACAATGTCCTTTAATATCTAATTCGCTCTACCTCGGAATTAATATATTTTCATATATGCTTAACCGGTGGTGTAGTAGGTAAAAGCTTCACTGACGTTCTTGGATTTGAAAGGCTCCATGGGTTCGCGCCCGGGTCCAGGCAAGTCTATTATCGAGAAAAAAATTCCCCTTCGGTTTTAAGCATATATGAAAATATATTAATTCCGAGGTAGAGCGAATAAGATATTAAAGGACATTGTAGCTCGATATATATATATATATATATATATATATATATATATATATATATATATATATATATATGTGTGTGTGTGTGTGTGTGTGTGTGTATAATATATATTTGTATATGCATATGTATATACATACATACATATTCATTTACATATATATACATATATAGTATATATATATATATATATATATCATTAATATATAACACATATACAAATGTATATGTATGTATGTAGTATGTCTGTTTGCATGTATGTATGTACGTAATAAGGCAGGGATGTTAATCATCTACGGTCTTTGTATTTTATTTAGTGAAGAATGTAGTTTTCGAAATGATGAACGGAGCCTCCAGAAAATTTTCCCACTTTCTTGCTAACATATGTATATATATATATATATATATATATATATATATATATATATATATATATATATAATATATATATATTATATATATTATATATATTATATATATATATATATACGTGAGGCTTTTCCGTTCGGGAGTGTTTCCGTATGCATCTGTTATTCATATCTTTTGAGCTCCGTATGTCTTCTTCATTTCGATTCTTCAATTTCTTCTTTGTAAAGCCTAATAATGATTTATAAGATCTTAGCGTTCAAGATTCTTTTTTTTCTGTTTACAAAGAACTTGCATCGACGTATTTATATTAAAGGTAAAAAATTACAGGTTTTCTTGTTTTTCTCACTGGTTCGAAATTCAGTATCTATATGACCTTCAAACGTTTCCGTTTAACTTTTTAAATTTTGACCCGTGTAACCTGAGAGTGGTGATGACAAAGGAAAATAGTAGAATGAAACGCTTTTCGTAATGTAAGTTTAGAAAATGGCCTAAGATTAGCTTTATAATTTGTCATAGGTGTCACTGAAATTATTAGCTCGATTAAACAGGCAACATTAAGTTTTAGTCCTTGATACTTTGTTTTATGAACACATTATATATATATATATATATATATATATGATATATATTATATATATATATATATATATATATATATAGTATAGATAGATAGATAGATAGATAGATAGATAGATAGATAGATAGATAGATAGATAGATAGATATACATATGTGCATATATGTGTGATATATATAGTATTATACATATATATATAACTATTATATATCTATATATTATATATATATATATATATATATATACACATATACGAAAAAAATTTAATTATGTCTGTATGTATGTGTAATACACAATACCCATAAAAAAATTTTCCATAGAAAAATTTACTTGAAAAATAAAAATAATTTCTCAGACTTGGAAAAATATTGTACAAGAGGCGAGAATCTCCAGGTCAGCCTGGCAATCAAGGCGGGGCCATCCTTTGTTGTCCTAATATTGATAAAGGGATAATCTCCTGCATTTGGGAGATTACATCGAAATACGACCGCCGGGGAAGATTTACTTCTTCCGAATAATCTTTCTCTCCTACGTTCGTTCTTTAGTTTAAGAAGAAAATGTATGCAATTTTATGCCCGAAATATTTTTTTTAATATATATATATATATATATATATTATATATATATATATATATATATATATATATATATATATATATATATCATTAAGCTACAAATGTCGGGAATATCCCCGAAGGGAATTTTTAAGTGATAAATGGAATGGTACTGAAGTGTCTCGTAACACTCGACACAGTACCTTCCAACGACTCGTATATATATATATATATATATATATATATATATATATATATATATATATATATATATTATATATATATATATATATATATATATATATATATATATATATATATATATATATATATATATATATATATATATATATATATATATATATATATATATATATATATATATATATATATATATATATATATATACATATATATATATATATATATAATATATACATATTATATATATTATTTTAGAAATTCTGGTACTTATTTTGATCTTGCATGCAAATTATGTGACATTGTGCGAAAATTATAAATAAACTGAAAAATTCAGATCGTCAAAGGAAAGGAAAATTGCAAGCGTTGATTTTTTTCGGAATGGTTACCGAAGTTTGTATATAATGTATTTTTAAGATTAGTACAAATGATATACGGCGTCTTACTAAATTTTTGACATTTGTGTATGCTTTTATGATATAATTATAGCTCTTTTATGTTCAATCATTCAGTATAATATATTTATTAGCGTTGTTGTTTTTTTATCCTAGGTTTCCCGCTTGATCATTATTTATTTAATGGGAAGAGTAAACTCAAACGAGTTCCTCTTTCCACTTATAAGCAAATCGTCATGAAAACTTGTTCAGGGAAACAGAAAAAGGTTTGAGAAGGGAAGATCACAGTATGCAAATATATATATATATATATATATATATATATATATATATATATATATATATATATATATACATATATTGATATATATTATAAACACACACACACACACACACACATATAAATATATATATATATATATATATAATATGATGAAGAAAGATTTATTACTGAATAGATAAGATCTTTTCGCACTTCGAAGATGATATAAGATTCAAGCAAGAACGGTCTTCTGCTAACGCTCATTAAACGAACAAAGTCATTAAGCAAATTTTAGTTGATAAGGATTAATATTAGCTTCTCTAGATCGTATTTCAAACTGGGGCCAAATCGAGCACCTTAACGTGTCACATCTCATATTTTCTTTCTTGAACTTCGAGTCAATCACTGCTCGTCGCTTGTCATCTATAAACTATCCTGCAAGGTTCGTAACAAATAGCTTTCCTAACCATCCTCCCCCCATCTCTCTAAACCCCTCCCCCCCACTCCTTCCCCAAGCGTTGTAACAACCCCTTTGAATGATTGCATCTAATAATGATGGGGAAGCATTAAACTCTAGCTACGAACATTTATAATACTCTCCAAGAGCGAGGAGTTCAGAGAGAGAGAGAGAAGTGTCGGAGGATGGTGGGAGATAAATCAGGATTATCTTTGCTCGTCCACTCCCTTCCCTCTCCCTCCTCCCCCCCCCCCCCCTCTCCCTGTAACTCTCTTTCATTCCCCGTCATATGTGACCTCTCCTCTATCTTGAAGGATAGCGAGGAGCATCCTAGAAGATTACTGTGGGCAAGCATGCCCATGGTCGCGGGAGGAGTTGCGGATAATTGCATTTCAATAATCTCTTTCTTCTTTTATGTATCCATTGGTTTCATTATAAATATAATATATATATATATAATATATATATAATATATATATATATATATATATATATATTGTATATGTAGTATATACATATACATATTTACTTATGCATGAAAGCCAATAAACTGTTGCTGCAAGTAAGTTGTGGCTTTATGGAAAAACTCGACAATAACCACTGTTATTTGTATTATTATATCACAGCTGAAATCAAGGATAAATCTCTTTTCAGAACTCTTACCGTCACATCAGATCCCGTATATTCCACTTTTTCCCTCTGTAGCCAAACCACCTCAAACAATTATACACCACTTTATATTTATGACAACATTTCAGCCTCATCTTCACCCTTTGTTTGCATTGTTTGCCTTTTTATTCATTATTGATAAAAATATTCTTTCATTGACATTTTACATCGACAATTCACCTCCATTAAGAGAGATTTGCTCAGTAAACCCTGCAGACATCCCAGTATAAGCTTCTGATGGCATTTTTCTCACCCAAGACTTTTGTAGGCCTCCTGTTACCTTCCTTCCTGCACCTATTCTATGATTCACTTGTTCTCCTATCCTGCCATCGTCTGTTACATTCACCCAAAAATTTCTGTATGACCTACCCTCTTTCGTTCTTCCACTATCCACAATAACATTCATTCCAGCCCTTTTTGTTTTCTTGTTTTGAGTAACGCTTCCAATCTCACTTTTGTTAAACTTAAGTACAACTTTATCTTTTCATAAATTTTCAAATGCTCTCATTTGTCTCTGCAGCTGGTCTTCAGTGTCACCAAGTAATACTCTGTAACGTTTGCCAATATCAGGAACTCTATTATCCATTAATTACCAATTTTTTTATCAAACAAACTTATACCGCTACATCATCTTCCTGGCGTCACTGTTATTCTATCTTAAGCAGTCATAGAAACAAAACATACCTTTCTTTATGATCCACTCTTTCACCAAACTAGTTACCCTATCGTCATGTTTGTAAATATGTATATAATATATACGTAAATAAATTCTTCTGTTAAAACAGGATACGCCTTGAGATGTGTGTATATATATATATATATATATATATATATATATATATATATATATATATATAATGTGGGTGTATTTATATATAAGTATACACATATATACT
>NC_087213.1:74620990-74635990 GCF_015104395.2 Macrobrachium nipponense | reverse complement strand
TTAATTTTTCCAAGCGCATATTATCCAAAAGAGATGAATTTCTACTATCACTTTTGCCTACCTAATGACATACCAAATTACCAACAATTTTTTCTACCCCTTGAATCGCCCTTCCAAAGAATAATCAAACTCCTCTCTGTAAAAACGTTGAATTTCTAAGATCTCAATTTTCAGCGCCTAAGATTACAGCTGTTTTAATCATCTTGAAACTTACTAAATATGACTGTGATACTGAAAAAATTAGCCAAAGGCCGAAACAAAATAATTACACGCCCGGACAAAAGTAAAGGAATAGCGCCTCAGTGGCGTGGTTGGTTTGGTGTTTGCTTCTCACCTCGTTGGTCGCGGCTTCGATTCCCGGCCATTCCATTGAGGAGTGAGAGATGAGTATTTCTGGTGATAGAAGTTCACTCTCGACGTGGTTCGGAAGTCACGTAAAGCCGTTGGTCCCGTTGCTGAATAACCACTGGTTCCATGCAACGTAAAAACACCATAAAAACAAACAAAAGTGGAGGAACGGTCATTCTCGACAGACCCGATTACGTGGAGAAAATGGATGTTATTCTAAGTGACCCATTCAAATGTGAGAAAATCGGGACCTCAGACCTTTATAATATAACCAAACCTGAGGACAAAATTAACCGATTCTCAAGGACACTTAAACAAAATAAGGCAATAGACGAAAATACATATCAAAGCCTCTTCGTTACAGAATCATCATACGGAATTATCTACTGACTACCTAAAATACATAAGGATGGGATTCCCTTAAGACCTATCCTCTCTCCATGAATACCCCTAATTATGGACTCGCCAAATTCCTTGTTCCACCACTCCAACTACTGACTAATAACGATTACACATTAAAAAAACTCAAGTCACCTTTAAAGTTGAAATTACTAAAAAAGACTGATCGATTTATGGCAAGTTTTAACGTCGAATCTCTGTTCACACAAACGTCCCAGTGGCAGAGACCATAGATATTCCTTTAAAAAAAGTTGTTCCCTTCTGAGGATTCCCTTCTTAATCATTTTAATAAAACCCAATTTAAATCTTTGTTAGAACTGGCCGCTCTGGACACGGCTTTCGTGTTTGACGGTTCCCTCTACAGACAAGTGGAGGGGATGTCGATGGGGAGTCCACTAGGACCGACCTTCGCTAACATCTTCCCGAACTTCCTGGAGGAGCGAATCCTGGACAATTGCCTCCTTAATTCTCACTCATTACTTTATAAACGCTATATCGATGATACTTTCGCTCTCTTTAGACATGACCACCAAGTTGACACTTTTAGAATATTTAAACAATTTCCTGGATCTGAGAGTTACTAGGGAAGAGAAAGGTTTCCATACCTGCATTTTCAAAAAGAGCACTTTCACTGGTCTAGGTACTAATGTTTACAGCTGTTGTTTTTCTTTTTAATTCTAAAATGAATTCCATGTTGATTCTTAAAATAACTGGCAACAAATGTGATTTCGTCATGGAAGGCAAACCAGCTGGAGGTCAGTGTAAAGGCCCTGTGGAGAAGAGTAGACATGGAATTAATTCTAAAATTAAAAAAAATAATTAAACAAATAAACGAATCCTTCTATGACGAAATCACATTACTTGCCAGTTATTTTAAGAATAATTGTTTTCCACTAGTTGGATTCCTTAGATCCCTTAACAAACTGCTTAATCTCAAGTTAAATCCCCCCCCCCCCCCCAAGTCCTTAACGTTCCTAATTTACGTTTATATGCAAGATTCCCATACTTACATGATAATAGATTTAGGACAAAATTTCGCAGTCTATTTAATAGAGAATTCCCTGCATTTGATCTAAAACTAGTCCCGATGAACCCCCGAACTATTAGGATCCCTATTCTATTCTAAGGATAAGGCTAGCCTCCTTTTCACATTTGTAATTTATAAAAAAATACCTGTCCCAGATGTAATCTGGACACATACGCCGGATGTGCCAAGAGGCTGCTGAAGGTCCAAATCTCCTCTCATCAGGGAATCTGTTATAGAACGGGGAAGCCGACTATCAATTCCCGATCAGTCGAACATAAGGAATCATAGTTAAACAAGTAAAACAAATATAGACGCTAAAGACTTTAGTTTCGTCGGAAGACCACGAAGTACGGAGGAACTAACAACCCTCGAATCCATAATTATTAAACTGACGGTTCCTACTCTCAACCACCAGTCATCATCAACAAAGCTGTTCATCGCATAATTTCTGTTCTGCCCTTGTGTATTTTTTTCCAATTTTTCGTCAGTTTGCCTTGTGATACCAATGTGAATTGGTGTCTTGGGACCCATGTCTTTCGTTCTTTGTCTTTTCCAACTTTATTCTGTTTTAAATGTAAATATGGTATTAATAAGTAAATGTTGTATATACTCCTTACATTATGTATACAAGCATTATTTATTTCAATCGCTTTTTCAGCTTGGAAAATGTATCAAGCGTTACGAAACGTCGACCTTTTAAGAAACGGACAATAATAGAATGCCATTCCATGAAATTCAAATTATCTACTGTCTAAGGCCTTGCTCCTCCCTTGTATGTATATATATATATATATATATATATATATATATATATATATATATATATATATATATATATGTGTGTGTGTGTGTGTGTGTGTGTGTGTGGTGTGTGTGTGTGTGTGTGTGTGTGTGTGATACGTAAAACCCGATTTTCTCCAGGTGCTCGTAGCTACACTCATAATTCTCCTCTGTTAGCTTATCTTGTTAACCCTATAATTCTTGAACATTTTATTCATTTTTCATCGCTATTACATTGTGATCTTGATAAACACCTACCCCCTGAAAGAGAACAACAAATTAAAGATCTGCCACGAAGGAGATCATGCTATCTCCCCTTTGAGTAATGAGAGCAATCTTTCGATTCAAAGTCTTTTCAAAAGGATCTCTGCGGCAACTTGATGGTAAATGCGAACATGTATGAGTCTATGTTTGCAGGTGCAGAGGTATGTCTGTAATATTAATTGACTGTATATATATGCATTGGTGTACTTGTATATATACATACATGCATATATGTGTATGTAGAGAGAGTGTGTGTGCATGTGATTACTTTTGTCTGCATCTTTGCTAGTTGCGGTTTGTTCGTAGAAATCAAGAATTGGCTAATGGGGGAGATTTATATATTCGTAGTTACCTTATAAAGCGACGGTTGCTCATATTGTAAACATTGTCTCAGGCGCCGTATCTCCTTTAATGACCCCTGCGATATATTTTGTGTCATTAACGATTTTATAGCAGCGCTGGACGATCATATATCACGTCTGATTACTCACACCTGTGATGTATCCTGGAGAAGCCAAATGCATACAAATGGACCTTATTAAAACCACGAAGACTGGGGCTTTTTCCTTCCTCTTTCCTTCTCTCTCTTCCCGTTGCGATTTTTTTTCCATATTTTGCTTGTGATGGTTTACTCCGAGTCCGATGTCTGATGTTCTGGAAAGTTCGTGTTGAACTCATATTGATGAGTTAACATTAGGTTTTATAACAAAATTCCGTCGAGTATGAAAAGAAGCTTAATCTTTTTCTCTCTTCATCTTTCGTCGAAATTTTATATAAATTCTTTTCACATTGGCAAACAGTTCGCTTTCTTTTGCTATGCCATGGCCGTAAATGAAAATTTTAAATAAAACTCTGATTTATATCGAATACTGTATTATTTTCTTACTGTTGTAAACTTGTATAGTGAAATTAGGACAAGATTCATTTCACTTCATTCCTTTTTTTTTCGTTTTTCTTTTTTTCTTCTGAAAGGGGGGACAGGAATGGAACTCATTCTTAGCCCGTTTCACAGTACAGAAAATACGAGGTCGGTTGAAGTTTGACATCTTGCCATTACTAAGGATTCTTCCGTTAAAAAAAAAAAAAAAAAAAAACCTTCCCCAATTTCAATAGGAGACTAGTTCTTAAAAATGATAAGCCGATTATTTTCAAATATCAACTAATAAACAAAACTTGAACTGGCAGACATGTTTATGATTCCCGACTTGTGATCCTGCCAGTAGACGTAAATTATCCTGTTATATCCAGAAATGTTCTGTGAACTTAAGTATTATTGGCAGCAGCTTTTTAAATCTGGTTTACAAAAGATACCGCAAGTTTGGCTTTGAAGTTTGTAGCTCCGATGTGATACATAACATGGCATAGTAAACGGAAGTAAAGGTGAGAAATTGCTTCACCTTCCAAGGTCTGTTCGAGCATTTCTTAACTGTCGTTCTTGAAAGCACATGTTCTGACAGCCCCCGTTTATTCTCGAGTTTGAACTCAGTTCATACTTTAGCACCTTGATGTTAATCTCCTGAAGCACTATTACTATTCACAAATCACTCTCAGCCGTTGTAGTAGTTTCATTGACGAATTTCATTCGATAAATGACATTCATCTCCGTCAGTTTTTCGTCAAGTCTTGCCTCAGGTGTCGTACTTCGTACTACAAACGTTCTTGTTACACAAGTGGGAATTGCATCTTTGATGGTCTTATTTAAGGGGGTTAGAATAGGCAGTTTTGTAAAGACCTGGTTCCGATAGGACTTTGTGACGGAAAGTTTCTACGAAGCTTAAAGATTGCTCAATAGAGAAATTTCATTAAAGATAATGTAATGGATTGATTTTGTTCATGTGACGCCAAAATACGACTACCATGCCTAAGCTCTTAAGTCTGGCTAGAGAAGCAATGAATATTGGTGGAGAGGCTTCTTTATTTAGGTTCTGGTACATCTAGTCACAGGGGTAGTTACTGATCCCAGTAGCTAGTTTCAAGCACCAGGTTATTATTCTAAAGAACTTCCCCAAAGTTAAGCAAGCACTGTCGCACTAAATCATAGCTTAAATAAGTTGAGACTTACTTACATCATATTCCATTACTTTTCCTTCATCAAGGACTACGTGTCCTAATTCATTACAGTCTTTAAATGTAATTAAAACAACTTGATGATCAGATAGTTAACTTATTCCAGGGATGCGTAATGTAAAATTAACATCAATTAGTAATACGTGTGATTATTGAAAGACAGCCGCCAGATAGAGTAAACAACACGAAAGGAAAATCAAGACGAATTCATTTTCACATCATCGATGTGCAGTTTCGCACTGAAATTTTGACTATATTAAGATTGCTCTAGTTTTTTGGCCCAAGTAGGTATTTACAGGTTGGTTACGGTAAAAGTAGCATATAAGAAGGATTTAGGGCTACTCTTCAAACATTTACCATAATTTTTGTCAATGCAAACGATGATTAATCCCATTAAAGTAAATTCAGACACTTTCGATAGAAAACATGCAAGTATAAAGTTCTTTGTACGAAACCAAAATTTGCCCCTCGCTCCTCATATAGTAATTCTTGTTTGTGAATTGTGTGTATTTATATTGTCTTAATACGTGTGAAAAGATATTGCGTGTTGTACTATAAACGGAAGGGGAAGAGCAGAGTGCCTGCATCAGTCTAATAGACTTTGGTCCCTCAACGAATAAATTATACATTTGACACCAACCTTCATTTATCTTGGTTGCGACATTTGAATAAAGGTTAAATATCCATAAACGTTATTCTTAAAGTTTTTGTGTCAAGTTCATTTTCAGTGCCTTAGTTTTATTGATTTTTAATTACCTTTGTATTTTCTTTACATGCATTTTTAGTTTATGTAGTTATATTTTCATTTTTATAACATTGAGTTCCCTTTATGTCTGTCATTCCTGTCTTCCTTCCAGACCTTTTTATTTATTTTCTGGTGAGGGGGTTGCTGTTTGTGACTTGCTTCCTTCGAGAAGGAACTTGAATAGAATTTAACATTTTACCCTTCTGTAATCAAATATGTAGCTAAATGTTGTAAACCAATTTTAACATTACCAACGTAACGTAAAGGTCAGTTTCAGCCGTCATTTCAGCTTTTGCTACGGTGAAACTAATGTTGTCTTTTTTAGAAAATAAAGGACATGGTTTTTAATATACTTAATATATAACATATCCGACAAACTTTTGCAGAAATTTAGGGGATCAGTAGGCGCTGGAAGAACGTCAATGAAACATATAGTCTGCCAGTGAATAGTGTATAGAAAACGAATTTGTAAATCTTCAAATAAAGAAAATGTGCACGTGTGTCATAATACATGGGTAACTAAATACTATTTTCCGCCGTTAAGAGAGATCTGCGGATAACGATTTGCATGATGCATAGGTAGTAAGAATATTTCTCAGAGCGAGCTCCAAAGTGCTAGTGGGATTTATTCATTACTGACTTTTTTCTTATAATGGTAAATACACTAGTTGGGTATTTTGCTTATTCATCACAGTTATAAGAAAGTTGTGATTCTAATGTTTAGATAAAAATAAGTGTTGTTTCCTCCCTCCATCTTCATCATCACTTTCATCGAGAGAGAGAGAGAGAAAGAAATAAGTATTTTTAAAGGCTGTAAGTGCAAAGTTATTTGTAAATACCGTGTGAAAGAATTTTGTACACAATCAGATCCCCTAATGCATTGTCTCATAGCTTGTTTTGGTACGTGGCTCACTGTTGACATTGGTTGAGCAATACTTTTCATATCCTAGGAAAAAAAACTTCAGGTAGCTGCATATAGTCGGATAATTTAATGTGTAAGGAAATGTTTAGTAAAAGTTTAGGGTTTCATAAAACAGTCAACTTTTACTTAAAAGTTAATAAATGTTTAAACAATACTATTTAATCCACCTGCGCGTTGCAAAATGAAACAAGTAAAAAATGCGCTGAAGTTTTTTCGGCGCAATCGAGTTTTCTGGTGGTCTCGGTATAATGCTGTATGAGCCGCGGCTCATGTGACTTTAACCACCGCCCGATGGTGGCCTGTCCTATATCGCTGCCAGACGCACCATTATATCTAACTTTAACCTTAAATAAAATAAAAACTACTGAGGCTACAGGGCTGCAATTTGGTATGTTTGATAATTGGAGGGTTGATGATTCATCATCAATTATCTTGTCGCGCCAATACTGAATCCATTGTTTGGCCGCTTCATTGGTGTTCAAGAAGTCTTGATCTGTGCAGGTGGGGCCCAGTTCACATTCACGAAGGATGTGTTGCATTGTTTGTACTGGATAGCCACACTGGCAATCACTATTGGATGGATGATTAACATAGCAATTTGCAGCCCCCTACCCACAGAAGTTTTTAAGATCCGCGGGCGGACAGAGAAAGCCGAACAATAGTTTTCTTTTACAGAAAACTAAAAACCTGAATGCCTATTAAGTGTTTGTTCGGCCACCTGCTAAAGCGCAGTGGTTCACCGTAACCCCATGGCCCACTGGTTGAGAATCATTGCTGTAAAAAATAAGATACCAGAATTATACCGTCCATTGCCAAATATCGCCCAGGAGTTTAAGAATAAAATGTGAGATCACAAAAAATTATGTGGTTTCTCTCTTTCTAAAATATAGTAGTTTAAAGTCTTGGTGTTATTTTAGAGACATAATCACTCAAACTTTTGCGCCTGAAGAGAAGTGCGCCATTTGAATAGATAATGTCAGGCAACAGATGGATACCAAACAGTATTTCACCTAATAAATGAAACTAGATGCAGATGGAGAAATTATGTCCTCCACTACCGTAAAATCCGACACTTTACGCTTTGACATTAGTTATCGAGTGGTCTCATAATTACCAAGTAGGTTCACATCAACTCTCTCTCTCTCTCTCTCTCTCTCTCTCTCTCTCTCTCTCTCTCTCTCTCTCTCTCTTCCATACAGGGTTAGTGCCGTCAGTGAACCTTACGCGCCGTGTATTGTAAGCATTACTTATGGTTCTTTGCAGCGTCCTTTCTGCACTTAGCTGCAACCCCCTTCATTCATTTTAGTGTACCTCCATTCATATTTTTCTTCCATCTTACTTTCCACCCTCTTCTGACAAATGTTACATAGTGCAACTGCGAGGTTTTCTTCCTGTTACACCCTTCAAACCTTTTTCTCAGTTTTCCTTTCAGCGCTGAATGGCCTCATTGGTCCCAGCGCTTGGCCTTCTGCCTAAATTTTATATTATGTTCTCTCTCTCTCTCTCTCTCTCTCTCTCTCTCTCTCTCCTTGAGTTCGTTAAGTAATTGACAACTCTCACTCGTTATATAGCTACTATTATCGTAATACCTGGAATTTTCCAAACCTTAGCTAACTTTATGAATTATTAGCTCTCTCTCTCTCTTCTCTCTCTCTCTCTCTCTCTCTAAAGAAAAAATCTCCTTCATTAACCTTGTACACACTTCCTTCCCCGCCGCCGCCGCCGCCCCCCTCCCCCGTGTGTTGAGTACTTATCATCCTCAGGTGCCTTGGAGGACTAAAGAGAAGTGTCGCATGATACTTGGCTTTTGAATGAGCGATGCCCTGAAAAAAATGTCTGTCAGTTTATTTAGTGAAAAAGTACGGATGATTCCCTCATATTCTCTTTTATTCTTGTTTTCCTTAGCACATTTGATATTTTTCTGATGAAGATTTCTTTCATTATTTTAGGTATATGGCATTTTTTTACCAGACCGCTGGCCCAGAATATAAATAAAAAACATAAATAAGCTTTCTACTTATTTATGTTTTTTATTTACATTCTGTCAATTAAACTACAATTTAAAAAAAATAAATATATAATTCGGCTGATTTCAAATGTTGAAGTTTCTAACAAAATTTCAATGATCGATTTCTTTTTCCAAAACTCGATGCTCTCGTTGCTGATTATACTTTGGACATTCACACAATAAATGTTTAATTTTTATCATTACAGTATATTCTGATCTTCAGAATCAACGTTATATGGAATTTTACTTGTGTATGTCACTCTTCTAGGTATAATGAACTCCACTTTCCAACACTAGGTTTTATTTGCTACTTTTATATGTATTTCTTGAGAAACTCTTGTGAAATATAACAAGTTATGTGATATATGGATACTATGAAAAATTCAGACAACTTTATTATTTCATTTGCTCGTTAGTCTTTACTCTTTCAAAGTGGAAACCATGTTTATTGTATAAATGAGTTTTATTCCTGATCCAAATTTATGTTAGTGATATTGACGGAAAATAAATGGTTACAAGTATTGTTTCTACTTGGAGTAAAGTGTAAGGGATTCGTCCCTTTTCCTGTTGTCATTGGATTATAGCTATTATTTAGGTGGAAATTTTTTTTAACAGTACGGAATCAAAAGCAACGTGAAGTTTCGGTGACTCCTCACTTACTTTACTGTTTCATTCCAAATTATGATAATGATTCATTTCTATTGTCTTGATTTGCGGAGTTTTGTGTCCCTTCTGCTTTTGACCCCTAAAAGTAAATCTGTGCGAGTTAGAGACCTGAGGGTTAGTGGTTTCAATTATTCATTTCTTCTTCTTCTTCTTCTTCTTCTTCTTCTTCTTCTTCTTCTTCTTCTTCTTCTTCTTCTTCTTTTTTGTACTTTCAGGCACCATAACCATCTATATCTAAAGTATTGTGGAGAGGACCTAGTTTTATCTTATCCTTGTGTTAAAGAATGTCAAAAAATAGATATTAAGTGCTTATCGCCTATCCAATAACTGCAAGTTAATTAAGACCTAAATTTATTTAGCCGAAAGTGCGATAGAAACTTTATGATTTGTAGACATTTGGACACTTTTTTGTTCCCAAATTATCATTATCGTTTTTCTTGTAAAAAGTGGTTGTGGGTGATTACATATCAGTGTCTTTAGTTTCCTCATTCATTCGTATCTTAGACTAGTTGACCCTTCTTACGGGAAATTTTCTCCTACCGGAACTGAATGTAGTCCGAATCGTCACTCAAATGTAATAGGCAAGTCACAAGCTGTTTGTTAACTTTATATGACGTCTCATAAATCATGTTTACAAGAATGCAATACACAGTAAGCGTTTACAACATCATGTTTCCAGTATTTACACTTTCGAGGTATTGTCATGTAAATTTGTGATTAGCTCTAGACGTGATCGTGCCGCTTTCAAGAAGAAACTGTTCACTCAAGGCCAATGTTCTCTGAATATATAATATTTGTTATAAATTACATCCGTAACTTTTTAAGCGAACTGCCTGAGTCACGCTACGCAGTTTCCTCCGGTTGGTTCCGGATCACCACCGAAAGCTAATCGATTGGACCAGAGACCCTTGTTGATGTATTGCGAATCGTCGGAGCATACGTTGTCCCGAGGAGTTTTACATAATACCAGTGGCAGAGAGAGAGATATACGCGCATGCTGACAGAGAGACGGGCGCGCAAACCCTCTGTGAACAGCCTCCATGCAATGGTTGCATGGAAATTCATTCTTCTGTTTCCGCACGCAGATGCGCATTACTTTATTGCGTGATAAGGAACGATTGATAAACATTTTGTTTGGAGAAAACATCATTGGTTAAGAATTATTACTCAAACGCGTAGTTGATCAGTTTTCCTGAAATGTTATAAAAGTAGTAATATGAAAGTTTAATTATTCCTTACATAATGACTTTACCTGATGTAAAATTATCATTGATTGTTAGGCAGACTTCGATCACAAGAAGTATTGTTATAAAAATTTAGATTTTTCTGCTGCCTACAGAATGATATATATACATATATATATATATATATATATATATATATATATATATATATATATATATATATATATATATATACATATACATACATATGTATACATATACAATATTTAATTCCGTAGGCACCAGAAAAATCTAAATTAATATATATATATAATATATATATAATATATATATATATATATTATATATGTATATATATATGTGTGTGTGTGTGTGTCTTATGGTTAAGAGAATGGGAAAGAGAAAGTAGGTTAAAGTATAGTTTATTTACAATATGTAAGGTCACTTACAGCACCTTGCATGTAACAGTTAGGAACAGAGGGAGAAGAGTGGATGTCAATATCCACGACAGTATTGATTAATGATGAGATAAAAGAGAAAATGGAGAAAGGTGGGTGAGTTCATGTGGATAGATAATTAGAAACATTCTAGGTTTATCGATTATGTTATTAACGCCAGAGTCAGTTTGGGGTTATTTTGTTGCTGGTCGTATTATTGATTTAGATACCTCTTGTTGTTGGTCCAACGATTAATGTTGTAACCTTCCCATATGGCAATGACAGTTCCAAACTGCCACCTGTGTAACTGCAGCTCACCTTAACAAACGCAATAAAGCAGGTTTACCTTCCGGTGAAGGAAAACCAACTGAATGATAACTTGAAACATTTCTAATTTAATTCAAGCTGGGTTCGATCACGTTTGGGCCAAGAGATGCCCATCTTGCCAATCTTTTATTTTAATAACTGTCATAATGTTATTGTAATGCGAAAGGAGACAACATGCTGCCGAAATTGTTTTCATTAGTTTTGTTGCAATGTTTTATGTAATCGGTTGTTTATGTTTCAGTTGTTATTGAGATAATCTGTACAGAAACATCCCTTGCGTACTTTTCAAACTTTCGTTGATAATGAAAACAATGACAGCATTAGTGTCATTGTTCTCAGTATTGCTGCAGATGTGATTTTCCTGATGGTGAATTGTTTCGTAGCCTTTGTCTTCCCATGTGGCTTGACCTTTAAACGAGTTCTTTGTGTCTCTCTTTCCTTATTTAATTGTTTATAACCTCCTCGCAACTATTTTCAGCCAGGCCTTTAATAATTAGAGCAGGAGAGTTGTGTTCATTAGAAACTGACGTTTAATCCCAAATCGTGATGCCAAATAAAATTCTGGTATTCACGTACTCACATGCACACACACGCAGACACACACACACACACATTCACTCACACACACACACACACACACACAACACACACATATATATATATATATATATACTATATATATTATATATATATATATATATATGTGTGTGTGTATATATTTTCGTGAAAACTTTCGCAACAAGGATGTTCGGGATCACCAGGTCTTAATGGCATATCGGCCTATCGTATGGGACAGCTTTCAGCCCATTGTCAAGGACAAATGAATTAGGCTACTGAAGTTTTCACAGTTTTATTACAAAAATAAATTAATTCTAATCTCATGTCTACCCTAACAATCACATTCCTCTTACTCTACATTCATCTCCAGCCAACACGACCAGGGCTCAAGACACGCATGGCTCCACAACCATGTTCGGCCTTAAACCACCACAAAAATACTACAAATTATATCTGACATGCACATGGGTCGGGTTTCACTTCAAGCCCTAAACACATTATATGTCCTACAAATAATGACAATGATTAAGTAGGCAATGAAATTTAGCAGAGAATCTGGGAGCAATCACGAACGCACCTTACCTGTGATTCCCGCGACCACATGCGCTACAGTTCCCAAAAGACACAAAACACACCAAATACAGGATAGAGCCACTGCACTTTGCCGCCAACTGCGTTTCCCTCAATTCAGCTATAGATCCGCGGCAGATTTAAGTCAAGGAAAATGGTGCACACATTTTTTTATGACATCGACACACACATATGTATGTATATATATATTATATATATATATATATATATATATATATATATATATATATATATATATATATATCCTTAGTACCCAGCCGTAAGTAGTGTCCAAAATACTGGACACTAATAAACAATCCTCTCAGCAGAAAAATTCAGTAGGTATGTCATATAAATATCACATTTTCTATGAGAGAATATGCCCTCAACACCATACAAGTGCTAGATATTCACCTCTGAAAACAAGGTGTCAGCAAGCTGCAGAGTGATCAAGGGTTCTGTCTCTTGGAAACATCTGAAGTTATGGATAAATTTCATGACCTATCACGTCCAATTTATTACAACAGCTGCTTAAATATCTTAGTGAAGATCCTTCACACATTAGTTCGTGTGAACAGGCCCACAATGTATTTCTAACAGGTGTTATAAGGAGACAGCTCTTGTTGTCGTTTGAGTGTCAAGTATAGATATAGAGGGACAAGATTAGACAGACATGTGGCAATTGTGTGCACGCAAGGCACCATTGATATGATTTGATTCTCAGAAATGACAGCAGCAGCGACCAGCAGCAACAAAGCCACTTCTGGCACCCAGTGCTGGGCCATCAACTGTGTCACTTACAGAAACACGATCACAAAAGAACAGGGGATGAGTATTCACAAGTAAGAGACCTATTTTCATTCAAGAAAATCTTTATAACTCTGTTGAAACAACCTCAAGTAAACGTGTTAAATCACAGTCAACTTGCCTAATGAATTAGCATGTAGGGTTACTGTCTGTCCATATATCCATGGTTAAGTCTGACAATTTTCCCTACTATTAGTACTATATTGTACATAGTATCATGAGGCTTAGCCCTAGGCCTGCTGCAGTTTTAAGTGTTAATGAAGTGTTATACTATTATTTACCACGTTATCTATAAGTTCTCAAACCCCCATTTATGCAGAGGACTCACCTGAAGTTGATCTGCCAGAACACTTAAAGGTAGCAGGCGTAACTGTCAGGAATGCTGATATTTTCTATCTGTCCCTCTCCACAGACTATGAAATACAGCGCAGGTCTTGGCTAGTTATGAAAGTATTAAGTTATTCTTACAGGCTAGCCTAACTTGGACTGTACAACATAAATAAGTATATTGCATTATAGGTCAGTATGAGTGTGACATGTTACATAGCTTCATATACTATGTACCTCCTAGTATTATTTGCACTTGACGCTGTATAAATGGCCTCTATGTGGTGGTTCAAATGCTTTGATCTGATTCTGTAAAGTACGTACAGTGTACTCTCCCCTGAATCACAACTGTATGAATATGAATTAATACAGATTGTAATAATATTTATACTGTAATTAAAACTTCCTCTTATAAGATCTGTGAGTAGCCTCGTAGGTTCAAATATGCCTTAAAAATCTCTGCATGTCAGTGCAGGAAGCCTTTTGTTAATAATATGTGACATGTGAGATTCAGGACTGATTCTTGTCAATTTTATGTTTAAGATTTCCTGACAAAAACAAAGAGCAAGACCGCTACCTTACTTGGGTTAGAAACTGCAGAAGAGCCAAGCATTTTCTGCCAAAGTGCATTTTAGAACCTCCTAGTATGCATTAGCTTAAGTTTCTGCAACATATTTTAAGTCCAGAATATGTTAAGAGGCGACAATGGGGCGACCAAAGCAGATTTATTCTAATAACAAGTACATCAGTACTAGCAACGGCAAGATTTATACAATCCCGCAAACTACAATAATAATTGTTTCCTTATTAATATCGTCAATTGCAGAAAATTTAAAAATCTAATAAAATTATTGTACACACTAGTGAATATTGGCTGTTAGGTATCAGGCTATTAAACCTAGGCTATTGTTAATATTATCGCATTATATGCATGTGGATGAAGTTTATATGGGATAGCAGCATTGGAGATGACAATTATTTTACTATACTGTTTTCAAATTTTAATGCTTGTCAGTTTGATCCATGAAAAATTATTCATGCCTTTAGAGAATAAGACTAAATTTATTATGGTAACAAAGGCATATAACATCAGCAAATTGGTCAAATTTATTGCTTAATTGTATAGAAATTACAGCAGACAGAATAAATATTTTTATATCTACTTATAGTGCACAATGTCCTTGGTTAATGCTGCAAAGATCATTTACCAATCTTTAAGTACTGCTGAGAAAATTGGCTGTCAATGCAGCATGATCACAGTGTTGTAAAGTCGTAATATCTACAATCTTTATGGCTTAACTATAGAAGAAACATACGAGCAAGATAAAATATTTTCATTTCTGCATACAGTACATATTGGATTTAGTAATTGTTGCATAAATCATTTGATAGTCTTGACGGACAGCCGAGAAAACACGTTCTAAAGAGTGCAGGGTTTCCTATTAGATTTTATGAGATGCGTCATTGTTTACATAATAATCAACACATAGCGATGGCGCCAGGCAGTGCACGTCACAAACTGGTTTGGCTATCATAGGCTGTCCAGTCTCTCTCCTCTATATCT
>NC_087213.1:74613490-74618490 GCF_015104395.2 Macrobrachium nipponense | reverse complement strand
CACGCGGGACATTTATTTTTATTTTTATATTCACCTTGGGATTAACTTACATCCATAGGGGATTATCAATGATAAGAGCTTTTTCTGCAGCAGGATTCGAGCCGATGTCAGCTTTAAAAACAGTGATAGACAGTGACTTCGACCACAAAGCCATCAAGAGAGATAGACTAATTTAATATTGATTCTGTTGTACATATGTCGAATTCGGTGTCAATCCATCTCCACCATTATATGTGAATTGTAAGTTTGCAACACTTGGCTAATTATAAATTTTGGTCATTTATACTCGTGTCTTTTTTTTTTTTTTTTTTTTTTTTAACGAATATGAAGCCACAAGTATCGTTCAAGACCCGACTACTTATACCTTGGGAATAACATACACCCAGAGAGAGTTGTCAAAGATAAGCGCTTTGTCCGCAGCAGGATTCGAATCAGTGCCTGTTATATATATATATATATATATATATATATATATATATATATATATATATATATATAATATATATATATATGTATATATATATATATGTGTGTGTGTGTGTGTGTGTGTAAGTGTCTCTGTCTGGGTCTGTGTGTGCGTTATTCCCAAGGTATAAGTAATCGGGTATTGAACGATATTTGTGGCTTCATATTCGTTAATTTAAGAAAGAGACACGAGTATAAATGACCAAAATTCATAGTTAGCCAAGTGTTGCAAACATACAATTCAGATATATATATATATATTAATATATATATATATATATATATATATATATGGTATGTATTAGTTATATATGTATATATATGTGTGTATATTGTTATATATATATATATATATATATATATATATATATATATATATATATTATATATATATATATATATATATATATCTATATATATATATATATATATATAATACACGTACATGTGTTTTGGTTTATGTGCAATTTCGCCACAAAGAAGTGAAAATGAAAACTATGTACTGAGTACTTTCGCGTAATTGTGTTTGTGTGTGTTTGCATTTTAGGTCAACCATTTTGCATCAGAAGGAATAGGGTGAGAAAAGTTGCAATAAAAGCTTTCCCAGATACTCTCTCTCTCTCTCTCTCTCTCTCTCTCTCTCTCTCTCTCTCTCTCTCTCTCTCTGACAAACAAATAGAAAGCGAAGAAGCAGAATAATAATCAACGCAACTCCGTGGTCAGCAACGTGTTATTGCGTGCCTCGGCACAAATTCCTCGAACTCGTAATTTAAGCTGGTTATGTGGCTGCACGGGCTCTTTTCCCCGTGCTGACACTGACTCTGCTCAAGTTAATAGCAATAGAGATAAGAAAGCCTGTCAGGCTTTTAAGAGAAAGATCCTGGAGGTCAGGAAGTGCGACTACATTGTAACTGAGAAGTCTTCGATGCATTGTGCAGACGGCGGTAACATTATTCCGGTGAAGATTTCATCCATACCTTGTTTACCTGCCCCGATTGCTTAAAAAAAAAAAAAAAAAAAAATATATATATATATATATATATATATATATATATATATATATATATATATATATATATATATATCTATGGTCTTGGTCTGTTTTTGTACCCCATCTCTCTTCATACTGGTACAGAACCAGATAATTTTTGATGGATTCAGATCTGCATGTTCGTTTGCTCTCACGTGCATCTGTGTTCCGTACCGTATGTATTATTTAAATATAATATTCTGCATGGCGTTAACTCTTATCTCCTTCGTGCTTTTCACCCACCTGTTTCATTCCTCTTTAATGATACGGTAAAGAACGTCTACTTGGGCTCTTCCAGAATTTTAATGAATCTTAGATTCGTTTTCTCCCGTTCTGATCTATATCTCTTACATTTTATTCTTGGTCAGAACATTCGTCTTTTGTTTTTCGCGTTTTGCTGTTTTTCCTGTCTTAATGACTTTGTTTTTTTCCTATTGTCTAACACTCATGCTTTGAGATTTCCCCTTTCTTTTTATTCTTACCTTTTCCTGTTTCTTTTTACTGGTGTCGTCTACCAGCATTCTGTTCATGCGAACATTCCTGAGTACCAATTTCAGCATTGCAAACATTCCTGAATACCAATTTCAGCTCCTCTGTCCTCTTTCTTTTACTGTTCCAGTAAATTACACCTCCTTACTGTTTTACTCTTTAGCATTCCATCTACCTGCAAAAGAAACAACAGTATAAGTAACATGCCTGTACCAAATCGGACACTATCCTTCTACACGCACATATGTTTTCTTATCACCCTGCAGTATCTATCTACTCACAGATTCAGTTCAGCTGTGGAAAGTAAATTTTCAAATCTGGTTCGATGCTGTTAACATTGTCTTGATTTCGTTTTATTTTTTCTTTTTATATTGGCACAGACAAAATTTATTAGCATGAATCTTATGAAGTTTAGTAACAGGCAACCGAATTTCAGTGCTGCGGTTTTTTTGTTTTTGTTTTTTGTTTTTGTTTTTTGTTTTTGTTTATCGAGATGTCTTGGAAACGACAATGTCTAACATTAGGGAAATACTTTTCCCCTTAAAGCCCACTTCCCATTGACCTTGGAGGCTACATCCCAGCTGTATCACTGCGTAGGAAGTAGACCACAATTTCGTTATCAATTCAACAATTTCAGAACAGTCTTTTTTAGATTTGTAACTAGACTTACTCAGTCTAGGCACCTTTTCAGTTTTGGAAATACGGTGGGCATAGATGCCGGTATTATTTGCACCTTTCTTACTTCATCTTCCTCTCTTTCTCCCTTTCTTCTATTGCGCAGTTTTATTTCTATCACCTGAATTTAGGTTAAGAATTTATTTATGTTAAAATTGTCATCATATTGTCAATAGTCTTGCTTGTCATCTTGATATCCTTCGATTTTGAGTTTCCTTCATTTGCGTTAACCTCACGAATTTATTTACTTAACATGTCTATCCTTTAAGCTTGTCTTTTGTCCCGTAGACTCAGCAAGAACATAAATAGACGATGACCAGAATTCGCACCGCAAGCGCTGTCCTTAAAAATAGTATCTCCGTTTCACTTTAGTAGCTTTATTAGTGCAGCGTTACCCATTCATCTTTCGTCAGCACATAACCTCAAATTAAGCTTCCGATTTATCTGTAAATGCATCTTTTCTCTTTAAGCAACGTCTCCCCGTTTACAACGTTACTTTGAGCGGAGTACTGACTTTTTCACACTTCACCTTCAATTAGCTAATAACAACTTGGCGTACGTTCAAACGCTTCCCGGCGTGTTGATATATCTTTCATCTGACTCGTATCCGCAGACTCCTGTGTTTAAAGTGTAGCACTGCAGTTCATTCTCACTCTCGGTTCCTTATTTTGGCATCGTATGCCCTTTCTGTGCGAAATTATTTTTTTAAATTCCATCTCTCTCTCTCTCTCTCTCTCTCTCTCTCTCTCTCTCTCTCTCTCTCTCTCTCTTATAGATACACACACACACACATCTCCAGCCTCCACAAAGCTAGCGTATCCATCTTCGACTTCTGTTGTCTGTAGTTGGAATTACTCCACTTTCTACCGTTTATATTGTTAAACAATGTTTATCATTTATTTCACGGGGTGCTTGCAAGTAAAAGGTCCAGGCAACGTTTAAGCTTAAGACCGCCAAACTTTGTTTTGTATTATTATTACGTGTATTCACAGACCCAAAATATCTGACTTGCGTTTTTCTGTGCATATGCTGCATATTGTCTTGTGTCAAAGGTGGATTACGTTGCATGTAGTTTAGTAAGAATACTGTTGCTTTTCGGTTACTTTTTCTATGACGGAAAACGCATTTTATGTAATTTACATAAATCCCTTATTCTCATTTATCCTTGACTTGGATTCGTACATCAGTTATGGCATGCCAACCACGCTTGTCAGACTGTATCAGTTATCCTCAGTGCCACACTTGCTTTAGCTTTTGAGGGCTGACGCGGCGCCTTCATGCATCAGATGGTGGGGGCAATAGGACATATACGTCTCCATTACGACCCATTTTACCTATCATTCCAAGTTGCTTAGATTCCGTACAGGTCTTAAACCCGTTAAACCTACGCCCAGTCCTCCTCTCTTATCCCTGTGGGACCTGATGGTATGTACGAACCCTCCTGAAAATTCGGTCATTAAAGTAAGGAAATAAAGGATCCGAGTATTCACGATTTCTGAGTTATTACATCTTACTTGTTGTTAGAATATCCTCTATTTTAGTTTGCTATCGTATCCATGTTTATATATATATATATATATATATATATATATATATATATATATATATATATATATATATATATATATTTGTGTAATCACCATATGCGTTTTCCTACATAAAAGGGGGTTGGCGCCAGAAGGGTAGTCTTTTGTTTTTCAGCAAAGTCTCAGCTCCTCTTCTTGACCCCAACTGACGCTGAAACTCATCCATAGTAAGGTTGAGAGGAGGGCAGCCGTCCAGGGTCGAACCACGGTCATTGCCGATTCGAACCCAATGCTCTACCGCGGTGAGATTGTGAACATGCGTGTAAGCTCGGTTAGCTTTGAACGGGCTCACCTGTGCCACTGTATTTTACTTCTATGGTAAATGGATTTACACCATTCTCTCAATCATGCCTCGTTACTTTAGATTTTTTTTTAAGAACACTTGCATACTATAATTTTTACCTCGATTAAGTTACTTTCGGTACACAAAGTATTTCTCATAATAACATTAAATATTTTTACCTTATAATTGCATCATATAATTTAAAGGTCACTTATTTCCCATTCGCTTTCAAAGGGGGGGTGGGGACAAGAACTTTCCTTTGAATATGAGGGAAATGGGATCAGCCTTTTAGGAATGTTCGTGCATAAATATAAGTCATTCACGTGCCATGTATCATTGAACTGACTTTGCGTGTCTGTGTGATTAAGGGAAAATTCTCTGAAAGCTTAGCGTTTCACGTCTTTTCCCTGGTAGTTAACACACACACACACCTACACACACACATACACACCCACAAGCACCTACACATACT